>NC_077230.1:344044849-344174849 GCF_027887165.1 Monodelphis domestica
CATTCAAGTTTCTTCATAACCTACCTGCCCCCTTTCTGTCTCTCAAGTCTTATACTTTTCAGCTACACTGACTGGCCTCCTTGCTCTTTCTTGTACAGAGCCTTCCATTTCCCAGCTGCCTTTTTACTAACTGTCCCCCTGCCTGGAATATTCTCCCTCCATATTATCTGTGTATTTCTCTGGCTTCCTTCAAGACTGCTCTCAAAGTCACCTTCTGCCTGAGACGTTCCCCATCTCCCGTGCCCATGTCCTTCCATCTATTCTGTGGATATTTTGTATGAACCTAGTGAATGGCATTATTTCTCCTCCATTCTACTGTAAGCTCCTCGAGGACAGGTTCTATGTTTGTATCCCAAGCACTTCTTAGAGTTTCCTCAAACAGTATTCAATAAATACTTGTTGAATGACTTCCCTCCAGTGGTTTAGATTATAACCTATACATTTGGCTTGTGCAATTTTTGTCTGCTGCCCTGTGGGTGGCTTTAATTCTTTAGAGACCATAGTATTCCGTGTTGAACACCGGTGTTAGAAAGATAACATTGTTAGCATTGTACACGTACCCAAAGGCTGCCCCGCACACTCCCTTCTTAGTAAATTCTAGCCTCATTCATTGTCCATCTGCAATTTCTGTCCAAGAGATTTATTCCCAATGAAGTCAGCTCCATGGGTTGTCTGTCCCCCTGCATGGCATGGTCTAGACAGTAGGGAATCGTCATCCATTTGTTTTTCCCTGTGTGGATAGTTAGTATTGATTATGAATGCCATCTAGGAGCCTTTGTTTTGTCTGGGGCTTGATGCAATAAGCACAAGGCCATCAGTGAACAAGAGCTCTCTCAGGACCAGATTATCCATCTGTTTGGATCCTTCATTGGAACATTCACCATAGTGATTCCAAACCCCTGGGACCAAGATCAGTCACCTTGTTTTATCCTAGTTTGATATTCATAATCCAAGGGGGAGATTGGCTTCCTTGATATAACTTAATTCATATCTAACACCTTTTTGTTGACTATTCAACAATATCCACACCAAAAAACCCAAGTGGATGAAGAATGCCTATTGTTCCAACTATGCCACATAATTGGATGGGCCAACTATCTGTATATCTGGACAATGAATGAGCAGCTGTGCACTGATATAAACTATGTGTATATAGAACACTGTGCTGGAATGGGCATGTGGAGTGACTAGATAGGCATTGGATGATGTGACCAAGCTGTCGGTAATCTGGTGGAGTGGAAAGAGCCCCTGGACCCTCTAAACAGGCTTTTAATAATAATAAGTAATAAACCTTATTGGATTATTACTTGTAGGACCTTGGATAAGTCCCTTTACCACTTTAGACCTTAGCCTGCCAGCTCTGAGTATCTGAACTCCTGGTTTGATTGTATGTTTAACCCAAACTAATGAGCAGTCCTTGCTGCATCTTCTCTAAACAGGTCTAGAAAATGCACCTGGAAAGAGGCAATAATGAGCAGTCACCTGTGCAGTCATTTCAGCCCCAGGAGCAGGAAAGGAAGACCTTCCAGTGTTTTGCTGCCACGATTCTGTGGCGAGGATCTTGGACTGGGTATCCCAAGTCATGGTCCCTGTCTCTTTTACTCCTTGGCTGGGTGACCTTGGATAAGCCACATTACCTGTTTCAATGAATCTTAATCTACCAATTATCAAACAGGAAAAAATGATGCCTATTGATTTACCATGAGGATGAGGACAAATTCTCAAGGGCTCGTGGTGATTGTTGTTTAGTTATTTCAGTTGTGTCTGACTCTGTGACCCCATTTGGAGTTTTCTTGGCAATGATACTGAAGTGGTTTGCCATTTTCTTCTCCAGCTCATTTTACAGATGAGGAAACTGAGGCAAACAGGGTTAAGTGATTTGCCCAGGGTCATACAGGCCACATTTGAATTCAGGAAGATAAATCTTATTGACTCCAGCACTGCCCCATCAACTGTACTTGTGCCTTATGGGTTCTTATGATGTGTTTATCATCATTGCCAACTTTGGGGAAGGTGTCTTAGGGGAGGCCAGGACCAGTGAGGATAACCAGCAGCTATGAGGGGTTGAGAGGAGAGAAAAGAAAGGGATTCTTTCTCTACTGGTTTTATAGCTTTAATAAAGCTGTTCCGGCCTGGGCTCATTCATTTAGAAAAAGGGGATTGAAGGGCACAGGTCTAACCTGCAGCAATGCTGAAGGGAGACAGAGGGAGAGAGAAATGTGCAACCCAGGGAAAGCAAGGAGGAAGCAAATCGGTTATTTATATCCCTCATTACATTCCCCTGGCGGTGCTATTTATCTCTCATCCTTGCTGCTCTCCTCCCCATTCCCCAGCCCCCACAGGTCCCCCAGTGTCTTGCTAGTTGTTCCTGATCTCCAGGGCTGGGTCAGAAGTCTGAGAGACTAAGACAGAGCCAGGGTTCTGGTTCTTTCTTCCCTCCTTCCCTCCTTCCTTCCTTCCCTCCTTCCCTCCCTCCCTCCCTCCCTCCCTCCCTCCCTTTCTTCCTTCCTTCCTTCCTTCCTTCCTTCCTTCCTTCCTTCCTTCCTTCCTTCCTTCCTTCCTTCCTTCCTTCCTTCCTTCCTTCCTTCCTTCCTTCCTTCCTTCCTTCCTTCCTTCCTTCCTTCCTTCCTTCCTTCCTTCCTTCCTTCCTTCCTTCCTTCCTTCCTTCCTTCCTTCCTTCCTTCCTTCCTCCTTCCTCTCCCTCCCTCCCTCCCTCCCTCTCTCCTTCCTCCCTTCCTTCTTCCTTCCTTCCTCCCTTCCTCCCTTCCTCCCTCCCTCCCTCCCTTCCTTCCTTCCTCCCTTCCTCCCTTCCTTCCTTCCTCCATCCCTTCCTCCTTTTCTCTCTTTCTCTCTTTCTCTCTTTCTTTCTTTCTTTTCCCATGGCTGCCTTCCCAAGCTCCCAGAATATCTTCTTAATCGTTTCTGACACCTTGGACTTGGAGAGCATTTTTAGAATCCCAGATCTTGGAATCTCAGACTCATAGAAACTTGGAATGAGTCATTGAGTCTTAAAATCACAGCATCCAGTGTCACAAAATCCCAGACTCCCAGAACCCTAGAATTTGGTTCATGGAAGCCTGAGAGTTGGAAGGGATCTCTGGGGCCACCTAAAGGCCTTCCATTAGCTAAGGATGAGCGCCAAAATTCTGGGCCAGCTAAGTTTGATTTTTTATTTTATCTTCTTTTCTGAAAAACCCAACCATTATTTGAGGTATACACATAAGGAAGGAGATGCGAGTTACTGGTGATAGGGGAGATACAGAAGATGAGTTCATCTGGGATGGAGCTAAAATAGAAAATTTGTAGTTGCTGCTGGAGTAGAGGATAATTAATGTTTATATGGTTCTTTAAGGCTTGTCTCATTTTATTCTTGCAATAACCCTAGGAGGTTTCTTCATAACAATTCATGTGAGGTTATAAATTAGGAAACTGAGGCAAGGAGGGAGCTAAAGCAATTGGTCCAAGCTCAAACAACTGGTAAGTGTCTAAGGGAGGATTTCAGCTCTGCTCTTCCTGAGTCTGGGCTTAGAGCTCTGTCCACCATAATGCCTAGCAATGAATCAATTATTTCCCCAATTTAACAAGCACTAAGAAAGTGCCTTTGGCGAGGAAGAGCTAGAAGGTAGGTATGGTTTTAAAAGGATCCTGTACTTTTCATTTAGATGCAGAACCTAAAACTAGACTCAGTATAGCATAGACATAAGGTACCCATCTAGATTTTTTTTTAAACCCTTACATTTTTTCTTTGAATCAATAATGTGTATTGGTTCTAAGGCAAAAGAACAGTAAGGACTGGGCAATGGGTTAAGTGACTTGCCCAAGGTCACCCAGCCAGGAAATATCTGAGGTCAAATTTGAACCCAGGACCTCCCATCTCTAGGCCTGGCTCTCAATCCACTGCTCCTCCATCTAGATATTAATGATATCTAACATATCTAATTAATAATATCTAATATAACAACTGTATACCACACAGTATTATACATTAGATATGTTAAAGAGGTGTAAACAGGACTTTTTACAGCCATTGTTGATCTTTCAGAGTGGACTAAGGAAGGCTTTCTTTTTCTTTCTTTTTTTTTAATTAGAAAATTTTTATTTATTAATTTAGAATATTTTTCCATGGTTACATAATTCATGTTCTTTCCCAGAGCCAATGAGCAAGTACACTGGGTTTTACATATGTCGTTAATGCAAGACCTATTTCCATATTATTGATATTTGCAATAGGGTGATCACTTAGAGTCTAGATCCCCAATCACATCCCCCTCGACCCATGTGATCAAGCAGTTGTTTTTCTTCTGTGTTTCTACTCCCACAGTTCTTTCTCTGAATGTGGATTGTATTCTTTCTCATAAGTCCCTCACAATTGTCCTAGTTCATTGCATTGCTGCTAGTAAAGAAGTTAAGGAAGGCTTCTGGAGAAGGGAGCACCTGGGCTTTAAAGGATGGATGTGAATTCAGCAAAGGAGGAAAGAAGTGAGAAAAGAAAGAATTTTCCTAGGGAGATGAAGTAGGACCCAGCTGCTTCCTGCTCAGGGTCCCATGTCATCACACATACCTGCTCTATCTCACCAAGCTGTTGTATGAGAGCTCTGGAGGCACTTTTGTAAACTGCATAGAGAGAGAATTATTATTATTATTATTATAAGATTTGCCCATGGAATGTAGTAGAAAGAAGTCAGGTCTATGAGTCAGGTAAAGTGATTCTGAGTACCATCTTTGACTCTTTGGATGACTTTGGGCTTCATTCTGCATGACCTTAGATAGGTCCTTCTCCTCTTTCAGCTTTAATTTTCTCCTGTGGAATCGGACTCTGGGTTGGACTCAGTGAGCTCTTACTGCCCTTCCAGCTCCGGCATTCAGTGTTCTAAGCTTCCTAATAGTTTGAACATTCTTTGGTCTGAGGTCCCTCCCAGTTCTGACATTTGATGGTCCAAGGCCTCTTTTGGCTCTAATATTCTCTGTTTTTAAGGGCTCTCTCAGCTCCGACTTAATGTGTTCTGAGGATCCTCCCACCTCTGACTTTCTATGTTATTAAGCTCTGGCATTCTGTATTCAACTCTAACAGTCCATATTCTATGGACCCTCCCAGTTCTGCCATTCCGTGTTCCGAGGTTCCTTCGAGCTCCGACATCCCACGTTCCAATGGCTGCCCCCGCTCCGATATTCTGTATAATGAGGCTCCTGCCTCTGCAGGGGATGCCTTCTAAGACCTACCATGGACGGCTGAAACCATGGATAGAAGGGAACCCTGCCAACCCTAGATAGAATATGGTTTTCTTTTTTCTTTTTATTGTCGTACAAAACCCACTTCCATGTGGACCATTGTTGTAAGAGCAGAGTCATACGAAACTGAAACACCCCCAAATAACACCGTACGTATGCTGATGTGAACGGAAGCCCTTTGTCTGGAGATGGAGAGCGTTTGCTGTCCTAGGTCTTTCTACTAAGGGACTTCTGGGGGATGCAGCCCAAAGGTTCAAAATCTCCATTTATACATTGTCCCAGATCGTGTGATTGTCTTGAACAGACATATGTAAAATAGAAGATAAATTTAACACGCAGTAAGACATTACCGACATTAAAGGATATTGTGCAGTATTATATGGTGTTTTCGCCCTTTATCTGAAGGGGGGACGTCCAAGACCCCCAGTAGATGCCTGAAACCGTGGACAGTTCTCACTTTAGATTTTAACTTCCATGTTATCTCTACGGTATGGTATTGGGCTCTATCTCTCCATTCCTGCCCCTCAATTCAGCATTCCTATTCCATCCAGCCGAAAACAACAACAGAATACACACACACACACACACACACACACACACACACAACCAAAAATCCTCCAAGTGAAAGCAGAGCAGGGAGAGACAGTGGCAGAGAGGAAGACCTTTGCCCCATTCTGCCGGGCCACTGGCCAGTCCACCCTGTGTCTGTCTTCTGTCTGTCAGCACTTAGGTCCCAGGCTCCACATGTCCTTGAACTGGGAATCGGTCCCTTCCCTCATCCAGTAGCAGCCCCCTTTCCTGCATCCCTCTTTCCCCTGGAATTGGCCTTTGGCTGCTGGTACCTGAGACTGTGGAAAGCAAAACTGCAGATAAAGGGACTACTATATTCTGAAGACCCTCTTCGCGCTAACATTCTTTGTTGTGAGGTCTTTGTGATGCCAGTGATGGTAGCTCTCTTTCTTCCTCCCCCTTCTCCTCGAGAGAGCTGCCTGGGAGGAAGGCTTATTGTATTTCTCCAATTAATGAACCGCTATTAAAATGGAGGGATGGGAGCTGTCATGGATGGGGAGCCCCCTGCCGCCCTGTGCTCAGCGTTCTGCCCAGGGCTGAGATGAAGATGATCCCCTGAGACGGGGTCAGCTGCTCTAACAAGACTGGAAGAGGCAGGGAAGGAGGAGGCTTCAGACGTGGAGAGTTGGGGGAGGGAGGTTGTCTACTGGGGGGACATTACTTTCCCAGCTATTGTCAAATTATGGAGAGTGTGGTGGAAAGAGCAGCCTCACAAGTTCTGGTGAAAGTACTTTGTAAGTAAACCTTAAATGCGATTGTGCCCACCCCTGGGTGTTGGGGGTAATCAGTGCGACAGGAATTCACAGGAGAGATTATTGCCAGATCAGTGTCTGCCTTGGAAAGTAGGGAACTCCTCTCACTTGGAGGTATTCAGGTGGGCTGGATGAACGGTAAAGGTAGTTTTCCTGCAGTGGGTCAGAGTTTGGGCTTGATTCCCTTTCTTTCCAGCTCTGAGATTCTCTAATCGAGGAAGCCCTCATTATAGTCATAAGTGTCTCCCTTGATCCTTTCCACAACTTTCTGGGACAAGAGCTCTTATTAGCCCCATTTTACAGATAAGGAAACCTGAGTTTTCTAATCTCCCATCTTCTCCAGCAGATTACCCCCACCATAATTCCCTTGCTCCCTATTCAATCCCTTCATGACTCCTTTTCTGTTGTCTGTAAACATGTAAGAAACTCTCCATCACTTAAACAAATATTGCTAGGTCCCACCATCTATTTCTCTCTTCCTCGCATCATTTAAATTCCCTTTTTTTTTAATCCCTTACCTTCCATCTTGGAATCAGTACTGCGTATTGGTTCCAAGGCAAAAGAGCTGTAAGGGCTAGGCAATGGGGGCTAAGTGACTTGCCCAGGGTCACACAACTAGGAAGAGTCCAAGATCAGATTTGAACCCAGGACTTCCCATCTCTAAGTCTGGCTCTCAATCCACTGAGCCACCGAGCTATCCCTACTCAGCATCTCGTGAATACATCCCCTTCTCTCCAGTCACAGCCCCACACTGAACAGTCTAGGGCAAGCCCTCAGGTAGAATTTGCCTTTGGCTCAACGTCTCTGCGCAGTCCATCCTCTGTTCAGCTGCCACAGTGACATTTTTGGAGGTCATCCTTGAAAGACAATTACAACTCAGACAAGACTGAGCCTTCTGAGGTAACCTGGAGAGGAAAGGGGCAGGAAAACTTTGAACCTGGCAAACATTTATTAAAAGTCTAATCATTGTAAGACCCTGCCGTAGACCCTGAAGATGCAAGAGATGAATTATGTAACACCAAGTCATTGAAGCCATTTTGTTGTGTACTGAAGAGATCAGGAGTCACAAAGAAGCAGAAAAGCTTTGAAAAGTACATTTAGAATTTATTTATTAGACATATTACAAGCCCATTGTACGTAGTAGAGATGCACAGCTTCATGTATAGCCCTATTCTGTTTTATTCTTTTATTTGGTGTTCAGATACATACACTATTTACTGTAACCCCAGTGAATAACTTCTCTCTCTGAACCTCATTCTCTTCTTCACTAAAAAATGAAGTCAGTCATTTCTGCTGCTAGATGGTACAATGGACCTGAAGTCAGGAAGGCCTGAGTTCAAATCTGACCCCAGACAGAACCTTACTAGCTGGATGACCCTAGCCAAAGTCACTTAACTCCCATTTGCCTCAGTTTCCTCATCTGTAAAATGAGCTAGAGAAGGAAATGGCAAAGTACCCCAGTATCTTTGCCAAAAGAAAAAAAACCCACAAGGAGTCATGAAGAGTAGGGCATGATGGAAACAACTGAATGGCAACAATGTTGACATCACCTGCCTCAGATCTTTGAACCATAACTGTTTAAGTGTGAATTATTAACATTATTCTATGGACCTAAAATTCTGAGATCTATTCTGACATTCTGTTTCCTAAGACCTCTCCCAACTCCAACATTCTCTGTTCTAGGTCCCTTCTGGACCTGATGTTCTATGTTGTAAGATCCTCCCAGCTCTGACAGTCTCTGTTCTAAGGACTCTTCCAGTTACAACATTCTATCTTCTAAGACCTCTCCCAACTCCAACATTCTCTCTACCAAATTACTTCTATGAAAAAAATAGGGTTCTGATTCCAAAGCCAGAGAGATCAAAAACAGAGAAAGAATAGGCCAATCTCCCTAATGAACATAGATGCAAAAATCTTAGACAGGATACTAGCAAAAAGACTCCAGCAAGTGATCAGGAGGGTCATTGACTATGATCAGGTGGGATTTATACCAGGAATGCAGGGCTGGTTCAATATCAGGAAAACCGTCCACATAACTGATCATATCAACAAACAAACAGACAAAAATCACATGATTATCTCAATAGATGCAGAAAAAGCCTTTGACAAAATACAACACTCATTTCTATTGAAAACACTAGAAAGTATAGGAATAGAAGGGTCTTTCCTAAAAATAATAAACAGTATCTATCTAAAACCATCAGCAAACATCATCTGCAATGGGGATAAACTAGACGCATTCCCAATAAGATCAGGAGTGAAACAAGGATGCCCATTATCACCACTATTATTTAACATTGAACCAACTCCAGCATTCTCTGTTCTAAGGTCCCTTCTGGACCCGATGTTCTATGTTATAAAATTCCTCCCCACTGAAATTCTCTGTTCTAAGGACCTTTCCAACTAACATTTTGTTAGAATGTTCTAAAAGCCTTCTCAATTCTAACAAACTATGTTCAATGTTCATAGAATCGGATTTAGAGTTGAAGGGAATTTTCAAAATCATAAAGTCTAGCTACCTCCACATGGACACGTGAAGGATCCTGGCCCAGAGAGTGAAGCTTCTTGTTCAAAGTCACCCAGGAAATAAGGAATAGATATGAGATTCACATCCATTTCTTCCAGTTGCCAGCTGGTGCTCTTCCTCTCCTTCTAAGGCACCCACCTCTAAAGTTCCTTCTGCCTTTGTCTCTTCTGCACTATAATTCCCATGAAATGTCAGAGCCTTGAGGCCCAGGCCTTTTTATTCCCTACTGGGATCAGGTTAGATAGGTCAGGATCAGATGGCTCGCATAGCCCAAGGTCACAGGTGGGAGGAGCCCTTGATTCAGTCCCAGACCTAAACGGTCAGAGGATCCTGGACGAGAAATAAAAAAGGAGCTTTGGGGCTGGGGTACAGGGTTTTTCTTCTACTAGTACTAAGACTTTTCTTTACCCTCCTTATATAGCCCCTGCCAGGGCTCTAAGCTGAGTATCCCAGGCCTGGCACTGGGCCTCTTCCTTTCTTTATTCTCCTAGGATAAGAGCCCTTCACTCCCTTTTTGGGTTTCTGTTTCTTTTATTAGTGCTGAGGCTGAAAATGAAAAGTAAAGCTTGGGTGGGGAGGCTTTAAGGGTCTTTGGTTTCTCTCACTTCTCCTCTTCCATCCCTCTCACTCAAGCCTCCTCCTAGCAGCTTGCAAATGCTGGGTCCCTTTGACTCTTGAAGTGGCCTATCTCATCATTCAACCAAAAGCACTCTCCAAAGTTACTAACCTCTCTTAAGAGCCAAATCTAATGGCTTTTTCTTAATCCTTTTCATTGATCTCTGCAGCCTTTGACTCCAACCTCCTTGCTGTTCCTTGAAAAAGACATCCCATGTCCCAATTCAGTGCATTTTCACCAGCAGTTCAAGTCCCAGCTCAAATCCTTTCTAGAGAAGGCTTTTCTGATCCCCCTTAATTCTAGTTCCTTTCCTGTTTATGAAAGAAAGAAAGAAAGAAAGAAAGAAAGAAAGAAAGAAAGAAAGAGAGAGAGAGAGAGAGAGAGAGAGAGAGAGAGAGAGAGAGAGAGAGAGAGAAAGAGAGAGAGAGAGGAGAGAAAGAGAGAGAGAGAAAGAGAGAGAAAGAAAGAGAGAAAGAGAAAGAGAGAGAAAGAGAGAGAGAGAGAGAGAAAGAGAAAGAGAGAGAGAGAGAGAAAGAAAGAGAGAGAGAGAGAGAGAAAGAAAAAGAGAAAGAAAGAAAGAAAGAGAAAACCCTCAAGCTTTCCTTACTATTCAGGGAAATGACAATTCTTGTTTTATAGTTATTTGCATGTTGTTACATTAGACATTGAACTCCTTCAAATCAGGACTGTCTTTTGCCTTTTCTTGTATCCCCAGGACTTAGTCTCTGGCACATAGTAGCTGCTTAACTGTTTTTTGACTTAGAATTGACCTATTTCAATGTCTTTGAGGCCTTTGAGGCCAAAATCTTCAAGGCCAGTGCCCTATCCATGACACCCCTCTGCCTCTTGGGGCATGTATTGTGAAGGCCTGGGAAGCCCCCGAAAAAGAGCATACCTCCCAGGCTAGGGCCTAGGAATTGGACAGAAATTTCTCCTTTCCCCAATAGTATGATAAAAGAAAAATCAGTAGGCCTTGAGCCCCCTGTGTGCCAGTTAGCTATCTAACTAACCCTGGGTGTGATGGAGCTCCTCATCTGATGGGGGAGACATGGCATTTAGCCTCAGAGATTCCCTTAGTATGCTGGTTAAAGAGCTTAATTTTTCCTAGTTTAGAAGTTGAGGCCAGGAGACCAGATGTCAGCCCATTAATCTCTTCCTAATGGGCCAGCCCAGGAGACGGTCATAACTCATGGCTGATTGGAGGCCCATCCACCTCCAGGAATCAATAGCCCATTTCTTTTTATTGCTTCAAGAGGCCTTTTCTCAGTTCTTTATGAGGATTTCTCAATCCCTAAGGGAGGTCTTCCCTCCATGCTAAGGGCCCAACCTAGAATTGGGGCCTTATTGATTCTGAACCTTCTTAGGGGGGGGGGGAAGAGAGAAAGGAAAGAAAGAAAGAGAGAGAGAGAGAGAAGAAGGAAGGAAGGAAGGAAGGAAGGAAGGAAGGAAGGAAGGAAGGAAGGAAGGAAGGAAGGAAGGAAGGAAGGAAGGAAGGAAGGAAGGAAGGAAGGAAGGAAGGAAGGAAGGAAGGAAGGAAAGAAGGAAGGAAGGAAGGAAGAAAGAAGAAAGAAAACAAACCCTCAAGCTTTTCTTACTATTCAGGGAAATGACAAGATCTCCATTTCCTGGGCAGCATCTGGACCATTCCATCCTTTTCCCACCCTTTGGGTGCCCAATATTGGGTCAACATAATGTAGGTTCTGGACAGATCTTTGATAATTGGTTGGATTTCCATGTCAGAAGGGTCTTAGAACCTAAAATGGGGCCACAGTGGCTAGAGTGCCAGGCCTGGAGTCAGAAAATTCAAATCCAGTCTTAGATACTTATTGTGTGACTGTGGTCACTGAACCCTGTTTGCCTCAGTTTTCTCCTCTGTTATATGAACAGGAGAAGGAAATGGTCAACCACTCCAATATCTTCTCCAGGACACACCCAAATGGAATCACAGAAGAGTTGGATGCGACTGAAATGACTGAACAATAGAACCTAAAGTATCAGTGAGGAGGGTCTTAGAACATAGAATCTTAGTAATGAGAAAGAATCTGAGTGGGCATCCAGGCCAACCCATGACTAGGCAAGAACCTCCTCACCAATACTGGTGGCATCCTTGTCATTTAACTTTCCATTGAAAAATATGACCAGTGGTGGATTCAGAATCAGGAAGAAGTTCATTTAAATCTTGCCTCAGACAGTTGTGAAAGCTTGACTTTTAATCTTTCTTCAGACATAGTTTCTTCATCTATAAAATGGGAATAATAATAGCATCTAGTTCAGAGGGTTGTTGTGGGGGCTCAAATGAGGTAATGTGTGTGTGTGTGTGTTTGTGTTTGTTTCCTACCTTAAAACTATATAAACAAACATTAGCTATTGACTACCGTCTTCTGGATTTTCTTTTTCTTTGAGCATAGTATATTTTGTACTTAGAATATCTTCCTTCCCGTCTAATCTCCCTTCATCTAATTGAATGCTTGCCCAGCTTAAATGATCCCTCCTCCAAGAAGCTTTCTCTAATTCCCCCAGCTGTGTCTCACCAAGCATTTGGGCCTTCTCTCTATAATTCTGCTCTTGGCGTGTATTGTCTGTCATAGGGACCTCTGTCATCATCTTGCTCCCCAAACCCCCTAGACCTTGAATTCCTTGAGGTTTGGGAATGAATGAATTAAAAAGTATTTATTAAGGCTTACCGTATGCAAAGCACCATGTAAATTGTTGGCCATACAAATTTAAAAGGAAGCCTCCCAGCTCTCTAGGAACTCACATTTTGATAGAAAGGGATAACATTTAGAGGAGGGTTTGGCAGCAGGGCAGATGGAAAAGCCTCAGCTGATATGGGGTGAAGGGAGTAAAATCAGGAGAACAGTTTATATAATAATGACAGCAGTTTTGAAAGGCTTGAGAACTCTGCTCAGTGTGCTGACAAATGATTCTAGAGAAGAATGCTAACCTCCTCTTGAGAGAAATGATGAGCTCAAGATGCAGATTGAGACATGCTTTTTTTTGGAACAGGGCTGAGATTTGCTTCTTTTGATCGAATATTTGTTAGAAGAGATTTATTTTTATATTTTTGTTGGTCACTTGGGAGGTGGAGGGGTTGGAACAAATGCATAAATATTATTGAAAAATCATAAAATTAAAGTTGTTAGGTTTTTTTTTTTTTAAGGAGGAAAGACCTCATGATCATTAAGGCACAGTGGCATACAAAGAATAATGCATTTTCTTTCATATAAGTTCCACTTATAAAACCAGATCTGTTTCTCATGTTGAACCATTTAACATTGCCAAAAACTAGGGTCACTCTGAAATCAATCAGAACCACCAGAGTAGCTCTCCTAAGGGTCTTTAATTGAGGTAGGCAGATTAATCAGGGAAGACACACAACAAGATCAGTCCTGGGACTTGCAGTGAATTACAGAATAAAAGGTGCTTATCAACATTTTAGGAGAGGGGGAAAGGCTTCCTTCGGGCCCCCCAAGGCAGCTGGGAGAGGCCTAGGTGCAATAAGCACAAGCTAGGGTGCTTGGATAAGTACTTAAGGTTTTGATTGTCTTCAGCTTAGAGTTCTGGCTGGGCGATTGATTGAAAGGTACTTGAGAGTTTATTGTTCAGTCTGAGATGAGTCAATCTGGAGGTTTCAGAAAGCAAGGTTGTCACTGGTGATGAGAACTTTCTTTTCTGGGTCCTTAGTAACCAACTGCTAAGGATTTGGGGGCTTTAGACCCCAACTTCAGGGATGACAGACCTCTTGAAACTCCACATGGGTTAGTTACTCTTCTGGATGCTGGTTGTGGGAGCAGTGCCCAGGGCTATTAGCATTGCCAGCCCATCAGTGGAGGTTGGTCAGCTGTTAAAGATGTAGGAGGGTATGATTTGGGGGTTTGGTTTTAAAAGATTGCTCTAATGCAAAAATGAAAAATATGGAAATAGGTATGTGATAACATGTATATAACCCAGTAGAAGTGCTTATTGGATCTGGGAGAGGGGAGGGAAATAAAATAAAATATGTAAACGTGGAAAAATATTTTAAAAATTAAAAAAAAAACAAATAAATAAAATAAAGATGTAGGAGGGGAGGCTTCCTCTCCATATGGGTTGCTCTTCATGATGTCTGTGTTTTATATAAACTTTGCATCTCTTCACATAGAACACAAGAGTCTGTATGCTGTAGGAGCTTAATAAATATTTGTTGAAAAAAATTTTTTAAATTTGGGGAAGTTACAAAGTACGAATTTGACTCCAAAGGTGAAATCCGAGAAGACACTTCCCCCCAACTCCTTTACAAGAGGGCAGGGACATGCTGTCCATGGACATGGCATGGAACATTGCAAGTGACACCAGATTTTTTTTTTTAACATATTGATCAGTTTTGCTCAATTTTTTTCTGTTTTTCTTTTTAAAAGTTCTTTATTATATCAAGTGGCTCTGTGAGAGGAGGAACAGAAAGGGGATAAGTGGGTGGCTAGATAAGTAATCTATGCTATCTTCAGAACCAAACCTGGACTTTGAGTGACCACCATACTTTTTTGTCTCCACAGTGGGAACGTCTCTGGTTCCTGATTCTGATCTTCACCTTCTTCCTCACTCTGACTTGGTTCTATTTCTGGTGGGAAGTTGACAATGACTACAATGAATTCAACTGGTAAGTGGCCCTGGCCCCAGGGTTCCCAGATGTATCCACAGGAAGGCACTCTACTGTCTTGGTGCTTCCAGATTCAATAAAACAAGCATTTATTAGAAAGAACACTATCCACATCCAGAGAAAGAACTGTGGGAGTAGAAATGCAGATGAAAAACATAGGATTGATCACATGGTTCGATGGGGACATGACTGGGAATGTTGACTTTAAACAGTTACTCTATTGAAAATAGTAATAATATAGAAATAGCTTCTGAACAAGGATACATATAAAATCCAGTGGAATTGCTCGTTGGCTCCAAGAGGGGGAAGGGGGGAGGGGAGCTCTGAGAGGGGGAAGGGAGGGGAGGGAAAGAACATGAATCATGTTAACCATGGAACAATATTCTTAATTAATGAATTAAATTTTTTAAAAACGAGCATTTATTAAGCACCTACTCTGTGCCAGGGACCGCTGAGTAATGAAGATACCAAGAAAGCAAAACCAGTCCTTTTCCTCAGGGATAATTACAATTTGGTGAAGGAGACAATCTCTATGTTACTTGATATGTAAAAGGTACAGAATATATGAAAAGGAACATTAGAGGGGAAGACTCAGAAAGGCCTCACGAAGAAGTGGTACCAACATTGAAGCTTGAAGGAAGTGAAGAGGGAGAGTATTCCAAATACGTATTGCAAAGGTATGGGGTGAGGAAGCAGCTAGGTGGATCAGTGGATAGATCCGCCAAGCCTGGAGTCAGGAGGAACTGAGTTCAAATTTGGTCTCAGACATTTCCTAGCTGTGTGACCCTGGGCAAGTCACTTTACCCCATTTCCCTAGCCCAAAGTTGTTACTGAGACAGAAAGTAAGGGTTTAAAAAAATTAGGGGAATGGAGTATTGGGTATGAGGAAGAGCAAGCCAGGTCAGGGTGGCTGAACTGCTGATATGCACATGTTGACTTTAAACAATCACTCTATTGCAAATAGTAATAATATGGAAATAAGTGGAAGGGAGTAATCTCCAAGGAGTCTGCAGATGATGTTGGAAGGAGCCCAGTTGTGCTCTTCAGAGGCTGAGGTTTGGATTAGATGACCATCCCTCTTTCCAGATGAAAGGTTCTGAATCAGAGCAGACAGTAAAGCTATTCTTGATTTCTGGGTTCAAGAGAACGGAACTAAAACATTTGGATGGGGAAGAATGATCTCGGTGGGATCCCTGATTACCTAAGTGGAGGGTTTGCCCCAGCAGAGGAGGAATAATAGAAGCATAGATTCCCCAGACCTTTGGGACCATCCAATGGAGCCCTTTCTTTGTAAGTTACCTGAAAGCGCCCAGTCCTGGGGAGAAATCAGTGGCAGAGCTGAAACCTAAAGACCTTACACACACACCTCCCATCTCTGCCACTGATTTGTTATTTCACTGTGTGCCCATCATTTCTTTCTCTTAGAGCTTTGGTTTCCTTCACTGAAAAAAAAAGGGGGAGGGATTTACACTGACTCAGTGGGGATAGTTTCAAAACATTCAGGAGCTCTAGAAAGTAGAGTCAAGGAGCTTCTTAGACGCAGTCTAGGAAAGGAGCAGAGGTATCCTCTAGTCCTGCTGGCTTTGGGTCCAGCCGGATGGCCCTTTCCTCACCTATTTGGGGGTCTTTGTTCGTAAGTCCTAGCCGACAGCAGCCAGAGGAAGTGGGGTAAGCAAGGACTGTTAGCCTGGAGTCCAGGTGTTGGCAAACAATGGCGTGAGGCCCCAGTTCCTGTCTAAACCATTCTTAGCTCAAGAGGTCGATATAAAAATAAGGCAGCAGGACCTGGCCCTCGTTCCCCAGCCCCTAATCTAGTCCAGGCTCCTTATTTTACTTAAGAGGAAACTGAGCCCCAGTGATAAGAACAGCCCTCTCCAAGGTCCTAGAAGTAGTAGGAACCGAACCAGGAATCCCGTGGTGCTGCCTGTGGGCATCTCCAGTTTGGTGGGGGGCTGAGCAGCAGACTGCAGGCCCACTTTTTTCTAGAAGCCAGGAAAGAGCATGAAAAGGATTAGCTGCTTGGCCCCCCTCCCCGCAGAAATGATTCTGAACCACCATGTATTGGATGGAAAGGAATAATTATCCTTCCCACTTTTCCTGGTAAAAGGATTTTTCACATCCATTATCTCCACCATCCTGTAAAAGAGGATTTCATCTGACTGCTTTGGGCCCTGGAGGGGTTGTGGAGGAGCAGTTGGAGGGGGAGGGGGAAGGAGGATGGGTTTCAATTTAATGTAAAGGAGGGAGCTCTTCCAGGAAAATAATTTCTACAGTGACTACAATAATGTAAATGGAAAACATAACCACCACAAAACAATCAAAGGAGATGAGTGTGCGGGGATTATGGAGAGCAGGCTTGGCCCCAAAGATGAGCCATGAGAGAGACTGGGGAGGGGAATGTCCGTGGCTCTGGAATGTTGCATATGTTGTCAAGGGTTTAAAAGTATATGTTTTAAATAATATAGTTTTGTGTATTAAATACATTCATTAAATTCATTATATATTTTCATATGTGACAAAATAATTATATTTTCATGTTTAATACATTGATATATTTAATATTTTTAATACATTGATCGGTCTTAGTGATTTTTTTCTTTTTTTTTAAGCCCTCACCTTCCACCTTAGAATCTATACTGTTTATTGGTTCCAAGGCAGAAGAGTGCAATGGGCTAAGCAGTGGAGGTTAAGTGGCTTGCCCAGGGTCACACAGCTAGGAAGTGTCTAAGGCCAGATTTAAATCCAGGACCTTCTGTCTCTAGGTCTGGCTCTCTATCCACTGAGCAACCCAGCTGCCCCCTCTTTTCTTTTAGAAAAAAGGTATATAGGATGGCACACTGGGAGTTGGAAGTGAAATAGGGGAAAATATGGACACTGTAAAAACAAAAGATAGCAATAAAATTTATTTTTAAAAAAGATCTTCATATTTTCAGGGATAATGTCATTCATTTGTGTCCAATTTTTCATGACCCCGTGGACTGTAGCTATCCATGGGATTTAGGGGGAAGGATCCTGGAGCTCAGTGGATAGAAAGGCAGGACTGGAGCCTGGGAGTCCTGGGTTCAAACCTGGCCTCAGATACTTCCCAGCTGTGTGACCCTAGGAAAGTCACTTAACCTTCATTACCTAGCCCTTACCACTCTTCTGCCTTAGAACTAATACATAGTATTGATTTTAAGATGGAAGGTAAGGGTTTAGAATGAATGAATGAATGAATGAATGAATGAAAGGTTCCCATCTCTGTACAAAGTCTAACAGTACAGGATGACTGAACCAAGAGAGTAGGTGGAGTCCATTAGACATTGAAGGCCCAAAATTTGCTCCAGAAATTTACTTTTCTGTGATGGAGGACATGGTAGCTGAGCTAGTGAGCGAGGTGAGTCTTTGGGGAAGATCTCTACAAGGTAAAGTCACCAGATCTTAGATTTAAAGACAAAAAGGACCATAGTGGTCATTTAGTCCACTCCTTCCCCATTGGGGAAAGTAACCTGCCTTTTATCACCAAGGTAAGCAGGAGCAGAGCCAGGATTTGCACCCAGATTCCCTGACCCAGACCTCAGTTGCCCTCATTGCACCACAATGCCTTCAGGAAGGCATATGCCTTTGGGAATGCAAAGAGGCACAATTGCAGATAGAGATGGGCAGAAAGTAACTGTAGACCCAGAATGGGGACATCCTTAAGCATCCGGTTTGGAATATATGTTTATCCTTTGGCCTCTTGGGATCGACAAGCAAGCTGTGAAGATAATTTTGGCATCTGAGTGAACAATGGACTGGAGAAAAGAGAGACTAGAGGCAAAAAGACCAGTTAGGAGGCTATTAAAATAGACCAAAGGAGAGAACTATGAGTCAGTCAGCAAGTATTTAGAGAGAGATTGTGGGGGTAGAACTGATATGACTTGGACACTCTTTGCTTTTGGGCTCAAACCATTTGAGTGTCTTTGCCAAGAAAACCCCCAACAGAGTCAGACATGATGGAAAATGTCTTAATAATAGATAGATAGATAGATAGATAGATAGATTGATAGATAGATAGATAGATTGATTGATTGATTGATAGAACTGAAGCAAAAGATGCTGCTGAGACTTTGAGGGAGGGAGGGGATACTGAGCCAGATGGTGCCATCAACTTGATATAGAACTCAGCAGGAGAGGTGGCTTTAAGGGAAAGGATGATACATTCTGCTTTGGCAACATCCAAATGGAGTACAGCCCCATAGGCACATGTATTATGTGCAGGATTCGGATGGAATGCAAGCAGTGTTCATAGACATACAGGGGAGAGATGAGCATTAGATATAGATAGAGCAGAGTCAGCGAATTGAGTCACCATGGTACAATGGAGGTCAGCTAGGTGACACAGTGGATAGAGTCCCAAGCCTCAAGTCAAGAAGACTTCTCTTAAGTTAAGCTCTGGCCTCAGATACTTACTAGCTGAGTGGCCTTGAACAAGTCATTTAACCCTGTTTGCTTCAGTTTCCTCGTCTGCAAAATGATCTGGAGAAGGAAATGCCAAGAAAGCCCCTGAAAGGGTGAGGAAGATTCCAATGTGACTGAAAAATGACTAAACAATAACCATACGATGGAATTTGGAGTTAGAAGACTTGAGTTTGAATCCTATCTTTGATAAATATCTGAGCTTCCGTTTCCTCATCTGTAGCATATGGAAATTGGACTAGATGACTTCTGAGATCCCTTCAAGGCATAAAACTGATCTTCTGACTATATGGGAGATTAAGTCATCTCTGGAGAGAATGTCATGGGAGAATCTCTAAATCATAAAAGACTTAGGGAAGCAGAAGATGGTGTTGAACCAGAGAAGGAAGCCACAAAGGGGAGATTGAGCAGGGAAGAGAAGGAGTAACACCAAAACCCAGGGAGGAAGAGAAAGAGTGGCACCAAAATCCAGAAGGGAGGAGGAAGAGTGGCACCAAAATCCAGGGAGATGGAGGAAAAGTGGCACCAAAACCCAGGGAGGAGGAGAAAGAGTGGCATCAAAGCTCAGGAAGGAGAAAAGATCCAAGAGGATCAGTAACAGGTAGAGGCCACATTCAACAAAAGTAAAGGAGGTTGAGGAATGGAAAAGACTGTCAGATGTAGAAATGGAGATATCTCCCTTGAGTAGTGTAAAAGTAAAAATTAGATCTCAATAAATAAAATATTATATTTTAAGGAATTTATCAATGATCATTAGAAATCAAGGAATAAAGAGGATACAAAATAAAGACCACATGCCCATGACTGATTAGCCTATTTAAAATCCCTGAGCTTAATTTACCACCACCACCAAGCTTGCTGCAAGACAAAAAGAGAGGCTGAGACCCTCATGTCACTTCCCAAGTTCTCCTGCTTACAGGAAGTACGTAATGACAGGAAGTCAGTAGGCTCCCAGGAAAAGTAGTTCTTTTTTTAGGGTAATAGATTTTTCAATTATACAGTAGCAGGGTCAAAAACAAGGATGTGGTGAGGAAACAACAGCAGCAGCAAGGATAAACCATTGCTTCTAAGGATAGTTCATCAAGGGGAGAAGACAAGGGCACCGCTTCCATTTTGTCGCATCGCCTCCAGAAAGACAAGTACCTTCCAATTTTTAGAATGGGTATAGAGTGTGAAGGGTGAAATAAAGGCAGAAGTTACTTGAGACCGGGAATGTTAAGATCCTTTAACACCCTAACACATAACCAGCTGGGTGTCCTTGGTCAAATTCCTTAACAGCTGGTTAGTGTCAGGATGTTTAAGAAACTCAACATTCTGGGTCTCAAGTAACTTCTGCCTTTATTTCCCCCTTCATACACTCTTCCTAGTTGCTAGATCTATAAGTTACAGGGTGGTGGTGATCTGCATTGGTAGAGGGAGTTCTCCAGACTCCTAAACTCACAGGAGCCATCCCAAAAACAAAAACAAAAATGTAGGTTGTGGGCATCCAAGAAGCACCAGTCCAATACTCCAGGCTCCAGTGCAAATCGGGGAATAATACACAAAGATACAAAGTTAAACAACATTGCAAGTGTGCTGTTGTGGGCTCAGCAATGGACCCAGACCCAACGGTAGGAGCCACCAAGTCCTATTGTCTGTGACTTCAGCCTAGGCAGGCTAATTACAGCATTGGAAAGAAATCCCAGAAGCCAGCTGGTCCAAAGTGTCCTGGAACAAAAATCTCTTCCACAATGTGCCTGAGAAGTCCTTGGAGACATCTATTGCTCCCTCCCAGGGTAGCTTGTTCCTACTGTGGCAGAGCTCTAATTGTGAGGAGGATTTTTCTAACATCAAATCTAAATCTAACTCTCCTCCCTTCATTGTTCCTCACTCTGCTAAGGGGAGCCAAGCTGTACACGCATATGTGACAGCATTTTGAATACTGGGAGAAAGCAAATATGTCCTCCTTCCCGTCCTCCCTCCCCACCCTTCTTCCAGTCTTTTAAAATTCCAGTTTGGCTGTGGAGTCTTCTGTGTGTCTACATGGGTCCCACCCCCCTCCTTCATCCTCATTCACTTGTTTCTGCTTTTGTGGAGAATTCTTTTCTCAGGAACTTCCCATCCTTCTGGGGCCGACTGTTCCTGTAGTTGCCACGGCACATGTGGTTTTACCCATCGTTCCTCTGAAGCCTTGGAAATCTGTTTTCCTGGAATCTCGGGTACATTTTAGACTCCCTGGGTTCGGGCCAGCTCGGTTAGAAATTCTAAGGTAGAGGAGCCCCCCACTGCCCAAGCCTTTGCTTGGGTTAAGGACCAGGTCCAGGATAAATGTTCCCCTCATTGCTTCCTCCACTTTGGGAAGATGAAATCATTATTGAAGCAAAGCAAAGCAAGATCTGCTCCCTGCTTTTGGCAGAGAGTGACAGACACAGAGAAAGACTGGCTGATGGTGCTGGGAGTCTCATTACAATATGGTGGAAGAGGGGACAGACAGGGTTTCCTTGGTCTGGAGTCAGAAAGACCCAAGTTCAAATTCAGCCTCAGACTTTTACTTAGATGTGTGACCCTGAGTGAGTTACTTAACCTTTGTTTGCCTCCATTTCCTCATCTGTAAAATGGGAAAGACCATAGGACCTGAAAGGCCCAAGTTCAAATTCAGTCTCAGACTTTTTTCCCCCCAAACAGACAGAATAGTTTTATCAGTTTATTGGCAAACAAGAGACCACATGTTTGGTGTGCAATTCAATTTAGCCTTTAAAATGACCCAGTAATGAAACGGTTGGCCTAGCTCTTTCAATCATTGTGACACATAAACCAGGTGACTATTTAATATTAGAATAATACTGGGCAACCCCACCCCCACCCCCCCAGACCATTATGCACTTTCTGAAGTTGATTCAGTTTCTGTGTTTCACTAGAGCAGAAGCCAACCACCACACATCAACATCACTAACAACCTAATAAGACTGTCCCAATCTGCCATATTTTCTTACTTCACAATCCAGTTGGGAAGATGTTAGGTTGGTAGAAAAATGAAACAAAGTACAGCCTCAGACTTTTAGATGTGTGAGCCTGGGTGAGTTACTTAATCTTTATTGGCCTCAGTTTCCTCATCTGTAAAATGGGAAAAACAATAGGACCTACCTCCTAGATAGAGTTGTGAGGATCAAAAGAGATAATATCTGAAAAGTTTTAGATGTGTGAGCCTGGGTGAGTTACTTAATCTTTATTGGCCTCAGTTTCCTCATCTGTAAAATGGGAAAAACAATAGGACCTACCTCCTAGATAGAGTTGTGAGGATCAAAAGAGATAATATCTGAAAAGTTTTAGATGTGTGAGCCTGGGTGAGTTACTTAATCTTTATTGGCCTCAGTTTCCTCATCTGTAAAATGGGAAAAACAATAGGACCTACCTCCTAGATAGAGTTGTGAGGGTCAAAAGAGATAATATCTGAAAAGTTCCTAGCACAGTGCCCAGAACCTAGTCAGTATTATTTAAATTGTTGTTATTATAATTATTATTTGTGTTCTGGGCTCCATTCATCTGTATACAGATGTTCCTTCTGTGTGGTTCCTAGATTTCTTTACATTAAGTATCAGTATAGATATAGTGTTAAGATATACTGTAACCCTGTGCCCATTCCTCCCTCTCCCTCGTGCCTCTTATTTTTTTTTTTAACTTCAATTCTGTGTGTTTGCATAAAGTTTGCCCTTTTAAAGCCACGTTCTAATCATGGACCTCATCTGTCCAGGTGTGTGTGTGTGTGTGTCTGTGTGTGTGTGTGTGTGTGTGTGTGTGGTGTCTACACACATATACATAGACACATACAAATATCCTGAGAACATCCCCTTAAAGGGGTCTATCTATGAGAGAGAGAATCCCTCCAAACATGAGTAGCTTCTATTTTTATTTGCTTGCATGTGTGTCATATCTGTAAATGTCTGTGTCTGACACTATTTTGCAAACACACGTACATATAATAAGATATAATGCAGGCTATACCCATCTGTCCCAGGATTATATCTTATTATATGTACTGTTTCCTAATAAACTGTCTCCTAATAAAGCAATGCTTAGAGGAAAGGAAAATTGGTAAACTGAGTGAGATGAAACTCTGAAAATATTCTCCCAGGCCCTGCTGGGAAACGTTATACAAAGGAAAACATTCCTGAGGTTCTACCTCACTAAATGCAAACTGGCAAAGCTGAAAAAGACCAGAAGAGACTGGGGAAGAGCAGCAGGCTGGGGAATGTGGGAAGTGGTCTGATCAGGGAGTTAGGGGTCTGGATTTGGAAGCAGGCAAGAAAAGTGACCCAAAAGGGGGCAGCTGGGTGGCTCAGTGGATTGAGAGCCAGGCCTAGAGACGGGAGGTCCTAGGTTCAAATCTGGCCTCAGACACTTCCCAGCTGTGTAACCCTGGGCAAGTCACTTGACCCCCCCTTGCCTAGCCCTTACCACTCGTCTACCTTGGAGCCAATACACAGTATTGATTCTAAGACGGAAGGTAACGGTTAAAAAAAAAATTGACTAAAAACTGTACTTCCCCACCCCAGTCAGTCCCACTACAAGACACATACCTCAAGGAAATCCAAGACAGAATTAAAGGCCCAGTGAGTATATCTCACCATATTTATAATCACCTTCACTCTTTGAGGAAGCAAAGGATTGGAAAGCAAATGAATAACCATTCACTAGAGATGACTGAATAAACAATAGTATGTGAGTCTATTGGAATAGTACTTTATTTTAAAGACTGGCTTTCCCTGTGTTTACCAGGGCCTGTCCCACTGCTCCATTTCCAGCCCAAACAGGGCTCTCCTTGGGCCATCTGGTAGTCCCTACTCCTCCCCTCCTGGCCAGGGGCCTCTCCTCTTTTCGGTGCCAAACACCCAATTGACTTTAGCCCTGATACTCTATCTCTGAACTCTTAGACTCAAAGGGATCCCCCAGCCTCAGGATCCCTAATACCAAGGCTTTACTGGCATGAGCCACCACACCAAGATGGATCAGAATATATGCAATGCATGAGAAAATCAGAATTAAGAAGACAGTATGCACAATAATTACCATGATGTAAACGAACAAAATCACTCAAAGGAAATCAAAGCCTGATTAATAGAAAAACCAACGTAGGTCATGGAGAATGGAAGAAACAAAAGATAGATACTCCTCCCTCCTCAGGACAGAACCTTATATACGTCGTCAGCCAGGCCTCTTATTGGATATTTTTATGTAACTATTTCTTTGTCACAGCTAAGGTTTGATGTGTGTGTTGGGGGTGGGGAGGAATCACTGTGAAGAAAAGACCAGAGTCATCAATAAATCATTTTTAAGATTTACTGCAAGCTATAGAACAGCAGAGCAGACATTATCTAAATGACCTGATTCCCTCATTTCATGGCAGAAAAAATTCATATGTCACAGGATTTAGAGCAAGAAGGAACCTTAAAAGACAGTCTGAAATCTCCCTAGTTTAATTTTCTAATATCATTTTACTTTTTTTACTTAAAAAGCATATATTTTCTCTCTCACACTTGATAAAAGAAAAAAGTCCTTGTAAGCAAATATGCATAGGCAAGCAAACAAATTCCCACATCGTCTGTTTCCCCACGGCTCACTCCACACCTTGAGACCACTTACCTCTTCCACCTCGCCTTAACGGGTATCAATTTAATATATGGAAAACATTTTCTAATAATGAGATCTATCCCAAAGGATAGTGGGCCACCCCAGGAATTATTGCTGTTCCTATTCCTGCACGTCTTGAATCTGGGGCTAGATGGTCATTTGTTGGGGAGGTCGAGACGAGTTCCCTTCAGGATATCAGAGTCTGCTCCTTGTTACAAACCCATCCTCTAGCACTGAGAAGGCTCCCAGAAACCTCCTCATTCTCTATTTAGGTCAGTATTGTCTGTGTGCAAGGCTCTGAGACAGAGGTGAAGAACTGACAGGCCAGTTGGGGAGACCAGGGAGCAGTGGAAGAAAGGGAAGAAGAGCTGATATCGAGGCACTTGTTAAGCCCTGTTGCTTTGACTAATATTCTGCTGTATTACCAAAGCCACTACCATATTTCTCACTGCTATGTTTGCATGGACTTTCTCCCACATCCTTGAAGTTCTGTCTCTCCTCCACGTTAGAATATAAGCTCTTTGAAGGCAGAGTCTCTTTCACTTTTTTTGTCTTTGAATCTATAGTATTTGACACCCTCAAGACTCAGCTCAAGGGCCATCTGTCTCCTTCCTGAGCGAGTGTCCTTGCTCTCTCTGGATAATTTTCCTAGAGAACATTATCTAGATCTTTCCTTTGTGTCTTCTTTTTGTGTACCTGTGATAGAGCCCACTAATAGAGAATAAACTCCTTGAGACCAGGGAATGTACAATCATTTACCTTTCTATGCCCAAAATTGAATGAATGAATGAATGAATGAATGAATGAATGAATGAATGAATGAATGAATGAGGAAACATTTCTTAAGGGTTCACAGAGCACTTGGCTAAGCTCTGAGAATACAGAGAGAAAAAGTGAGGAAGTCCGGTCCCTGATCTCAAGTGGTTCGTACTTTAATACCAGAAAGACAGCACCCTTTTGTAATAGCAAGGGGGAACTTAAAAGAGACCAGTGAACAGCTGTTTGGGGGGACTGCGTTCTGTGTGACACTTCCTCTTTCTTTCCACTGAGCTAAGCAGTCCCTAATGGAGTCAAGCAGTTCAGACTAGAGGGTAAATCTACTCCTCACAGCTTTTCTTCTAAACTTGAGGGATGGAAATTCCCCTTCTATTACATAAACTGAATCAATTCTGATATAATTCAAAGTATCTAATTTATTTTGAAAGGAAGGGAAAGGGCAGAGGAAAGGAGGAAGTTCCCCACTATTTCTTTCCTAACTACAATTCTTGAAGGCTTGACCAAGGAAAATCTCTTCAAGGAATATGGCTCTGAGTTCCCCTAAGGGAAAGATACAGTCTCTATGCCAAAGGCTGTCTTCAGTTGGGCAAGAAAACTTCATTCAGTTCAGTTCAGGCAAAGGGGTTGGAGATGAATATTTCTCCTATCCAGCTCCCTCAGAGTCCTAGATAAGAAAAACGGAAATTTCTCTCTGGCTCCAACTGTTTTGAACTTGGAATTCTCCCATCCCCTACATGTCCCCTGAATGTTCCATTTGCCCCTCCTGAAGCATCTTCTTCAAATTCAGATTTCCTTTGCTTTGGGCCATTCCCTTATTCACATTTCTGTGTCCATACAAAAGTCAACCAGACTTTGTCCATTATGGTTCTTTACTTACCTGAATGGTTTACTAATGTTTTCTTCTATCTATTCTATGAAACATACTATTCTAAATATTCCACCCACCCCCCAAATAACAAATCCAATCTATTTTCACTAGCCTAATTCTTTCTAAATCCTAAACTAAGGTTTTGGGTTTATAGGAAAAGGTATGTTAAGTCAAATTCAAATACAGAAATTTGTTTTTGAACACAACAACAGATTCAACAATTGTAACATTTTGTAACAAAGTAAATTTTCCCATCACGATGAACTATAACAGTTGTATTCCCTATGAACTTTTATAAACTCTATTAACTGCTACGGTAACTATATGTCTATTAAACTTGTCATAAGATATAATATCATTCTGTCCCTAATCTGTCCAGACTCCGCTACATTTGACAAGCGTTCCTTGAGCACCTGTTGTGGCCGAAGCTCTGAGGGAAACAGAAGGATCATGGACTATCAGGGCTGGGAAGAAATTTAGAAAGACAGGACTTTAGAGCTGGAAGTGGCCTTAGACATTATCTAGTGGAGGGACAGAGACTGGACCTGTGATTTCCTGGGACTAGTTCATTGCCCAATGAAGACACTCCCTCTACCTTCTCTGCCTCTTTGCAGCTTCCTTGGTTTATTTGATTTTTTATTTTTTGGCTGTTGCTGGGAATGAGACAGAGCTCCCAAGGAATCCTTTCTTTTTTAGCTTCCAGAGCACTAGGGCTCTGGAATGGTAACTTAAGTATCTTTCCCAAGTCCCCCAGTGTAATTCAAATTCAGATCCTCTTAACTCCATGGCTAAGTTCACTATCTACTATAGCCTGCTGGATCTCACTTTACAGATGAGGAAACGGAGACTCTTAAACTGTTAAGAGTTTAAGCCTAGGGGAAGCTGGGTAGCTCAGTGGATTGAGAGCCAGGCCTAGAGATGGGAGGTCCTGGGTTCAAATCTGACCTCAGACACTTCCCAGCTGTGTGACCCTGGGCAAGTCACTTGGCCCCCCTTGCCTAGCCCTCACCACTCTTCTGCCTTAGAACCAATACACAGTATGGATTCCAAGATGGAAGGTAAGGGTTTTTAAAAAAAAAAGTTTAAGCCTAGGTTTCCACTAGAAATAAATGAAAAGGTCCAAGGATTCAAATACAGATCTGATTCTTAGTTTGGATAAAATGTTGCCTTTTAATCTCATGAGTTTACTGAGGCATATTAATGGAAGGTCGTCGTTCCTATTCAGTTCCTCACTCTCCCACTCTGCTCTCCATCAAATCTGTTCTTCCCTGAAATCAGAGAAGTCTCGTTGGGGATGTAAATATTCCTGCCATGTAGGCTTAGCCAAATAAGGACAGTTTATGTGTACTACACCTCTCTGAATTAATGCAGAGTGATATA
Source organism: Monodelphis domestica (assembly GCF_027887165.1). NCBI lineage: Eukaryota > Metazoa > Chordata > Mammalia > Didelphimorphia > Didelphidae > Monodelphis > Monodelphis domestica. Next base: position 344,072,249 of record NC_077230.1, read on the forward strand.
TCAAATGACTCATTATTTCTTCCCCAGTGGCACATGACAGGCAGTGCCATTTATGAATGCTCAACTTGCAAATCAAGTCAACCTATAAAGAATGGGAGATGAAGGGACAGCTGGGTTGCACAGTGGACAGAGAACCAGCTTGGAGATGGGAGGTCCTGGGTTCAAATCTGACCTCAGACATTTCCTAGCTGTGTGATCCTGGACAAGTCACTTAACCCCCACTGCCCAGCCCTGACCATTCTTCTCTTTTAGAATTGGTCCTGAGTGTCTAGAAGGTAAAGGTTTTGGTTTGGTTTGGGTTGTTTTTTTTTAAATGAGAGTTGAAACCGAACCCCCAAACCATATGTAGCTAGAAAAGGGAATAAAGATTTTGCTATGGGGTGCTGACTTCTGGGGGAGTCTTCCTGCCTGCAGTGGGCCAAAGATCAACGTTCTCCTATCTCCCAACCCGGGCGGGCTTTAATGATGATGGACCGTGTCTGTCGTCTCACGATCAGCAGAGCTAGTGCCAGACCAGTTTAGCCAGAGTGATGGCTTTTTAGGTCACTGCAAATTTCCAGGGTGAATTATTATATCAGGGGCTGTGATCTGTCCTGATGAAGGGAGATACCATAATTACAAAGCCACACGCCTTTGATCTTCAGCAAGCTTACCCTGTGGTCCAACACCGTCTTATAAACAAAGAAACTTGAATCCCAGAGAAGTTCAGTGTCTTGCTCAAGGTAATCCAGCAGTTCGGTGGCAAAGCTCAGGCTTGAACCTAGACTTCCTGACTCCCAGTCTGAGACTCTTGCCACTATAGTAAAACGTGGTTCCTGCCTTTAGAGAGCGTCGTAGTCTAGGAGGAGGGGGAGACTCAAAACAAAGGTTATTATAGTATGAGGCAAGCTGTAATGAGATCAACAAGAAAGAATCAGGGTCCCATCCCCTCTGAGTGGAAGGGTCCAAGAAGGCTTCCTGGAAGAGGTAGCATTTGAACTAATTCTTAAACAGGGGAAGGAATGTAGGATTTTCACAGGCAGAGGTAGAGAGAGGGCTTTCTAGGTGGAAGTAAGCCAAAGGGCATATTTCCAAAGTCTCTTTCAGGGGGCAGCTGGGTGGCTCAGTGGATTGAGAGGCAGACCCAGAGACAAGAAGTCCTGGTTCAAATCTGACCTCAGACACTTCCTTGCTGCGTGACCCTGGGCAAGTCACTTGACCCCCATTGCCTAGACCTTACTACTCGTCTGCCTTGGAGCCAATACACAGTATTGATTCCAAGATAGAAGGTAAGGGTTTTAAAAAATAAAATGAAATAAATAAAGTCACTTTCAAATCTGATATTCCATTTTCTATGGCTCCTATCCAGCTCTTACTCTTCCCCCACCCTGGTAAACCTCAAAGGGATCAACTCACATTTTTTTGCCTTCACATCTATTCTTTAGCTTTAAACTTCCATCTTGACCTTTATTTGACTTTTGATTCTTCTCTTCTCAGGTTCCTCTATAACCGGATGGGATACTGGAGTGACTGGTCCATTCCTATCCTTCTGACCACTGCCACTGGCTTCACATACATCACAGGACTGTTGGTAGGTCTGGGAGAACATGGCACATGAGAAAGATGAGCCATAATTGGGGAGAAGGATGTTCCTTCAAGACATGGGGATCCCCTGTTTTAAGGGAAGTGATAGGCTTTCTTTCAAGAAGCCTCTGGATGGATGGATGGATGGATGGATGGATGGATGGATGGATGGATGGATGGATGGATGAACAATTGGATGAATGGACAGACAGGCAACAGGACTAATAGATGGATGTTTAGTTTTCCCATAAAAGAGAAGATAGTCTTCAAACCATAGTCCAGTGAGCTTGATTTTGAGTCCTAGCAAAATTATAAAACATATTATTAAAGAAAATGCAATTGTTAATAATATGGAAATAGGTCTTGATCTATGCTACTTGTAAAACCCAGTGGAATTGCTCATTAGCTACAGGAGGGAAAGAACAGAAAAATATTCTAATTAATTAAATTTGGGGGAGAATAAAGTACATATATTAATTAAATAATTTTTTGAGGAATAAAGTACATATGATAAGTTAGGAAAAAAAGAAAAGAAAAGAAAAGAAAAGAAAAGAAAAGAAAAGAAAAGAAAAGAAAAGAAAAGAAAAGGCTGGTGAACATCTGGGTAAGGAAATTAGGATCACAAAGAGCCAACATGGCTTCATCCAGAAGCCTCTCACACTATTGTTGTGGAAAAGGTGGAGATCTATAGGCAAGATCGTTGGTTTCAAACTCAAATAGAAATGGAGGCCCCTGAGTGGTACAGAAGGATCTTGCAGGAGCATATTGAGATAGAGATCCACGTATTACCATCATGTTCTATTGTATTTTTATTAATTCTGTTACATATTTCTCAGTTCTGTTTTAATCTGGTTTGGGCAGCACTTGGACGTTGGCCCAGTTAAATGATTTTATGAATAACCAGGTGGGCCCAAACAATCGTTTTTCCTGGTTTGTTGTGAATGTCTAGCAAGGTCTCTTGTGGAGTATCTGGGGATGCGCCTTTGCCTTGTGTTTTATCAGATTCACAGAAGGCACCAAGCTCAGAGAGAGAGCAAATATATATTGAGTAATAAAGCATATAAGAAGATCTGGACAGTCTGGAACATTGGAATCAATCTAATAAGGCGAAACTTAATAGGCCTAAATGTAGTCTTATTACTCCAGTTGAAAAATTAAATAAGAACAAGAGGGAAGAGGCGAGGCTGAACTATAGTTCCTATGGGGGGAAATTGGGGCATTTTAATGGACGACAAGACCGGTGTGAGCCAGCTCTTGGGCACAGGCAAAGAAATGCCTTCTGAGCAGCACATTTTAGGAAGGACATTGATCCAGTGGAGAGGGGAGGGGCTTCAAGTAATGCCATATAAAGACTGGTTTAACAAACCAAGGATGTTGCTGGAAAAGACCTGGTAGGGGTGGGTTGTGGAGGAAGGGATGGTCTTCGGGTGTTTGGAGGGAAGAAGGATTACATTGTTCTGTGGGCCCCAAAAGGGAGAACTAGATGCCTATATGGCTGGCTTCAGACACTTCCTAGCTGGGTGACCCTATGCAAGTCACTTAACCCTCCTCCCCCATTACCTAACCCTCACTGATACTGAGTGGGGGCAGCTTTGTGGTTCAGTGGATGGAGAGCCAGTCCTAGAGACGGGAGGTCCTAAGTTCAAATATAGCTTCAGACACTTCCTAGCAGGGTGACCCTGGGCAAGTCACTTACCCCCCTTGTTTAGCCCTTACCACTCTTCTACCTGGGAAACAATACACCAGCACACCATATTGATTCTAAGAATTAACGGTTAAAAAAAAAAAAGAATTGATACTGAGGGTCTAGAAGGTAAGGGTTTTTAAATGAGTGTTGAAACTGAACCCTAAATATTGAAAAATATTCAAAATTAATTAATTTAATTAATTTAAAATAACAAAGAAAAGAAACTGGACCCCAAAGCTATATGTAACTAGAATGGGGGGAATGGAGACTTTGCTGTGGGGCACTGACTTCTGGGGAAGATGGGGGAAGGCATTACAAAGAGGTAGATTTGACCTGATGAAAGGAAAAACCATCATGATTAGAGCTTTCCAAAAGTGGAATGAGCTGTCTTGGGGTAATAAGCTCCCCCTCTGTAAAGCTACGCAAGGAATGATGTCCATTTGTCCAGTGTGATGTCAAGGTTCTTGCTGAGGTTCAAGCTGATGACCCATAGACCCATTCTAGAGATAATGTGATCTTATCATTTGAATTGACTCCTACTGAGGAAGGACAGTCCCTGAGCTAGACTTTCTCATTTAAGGAGAGGGACTTCTGGTGGGTGCCTCGTCCATACAAATTTCTCTTAGCAAAAGTTTGGTCTGATTGTCCAAGGGGACACAGACCCGTCAGTCAGTCAGTCAATAAGCAAACATTTATTAGGCACCTACTTTTTGTCAGGAACTTTTTTTAGTTAGACTCTGGGAATAAGAATGGAAAAATTCCTACTCGTCAGGGATTTATAGTCTACTAGGGGAAATAAGTATGTTGTATTTCTTGTTACACTCACAAAAGCCTTCCTGTAGTTTTAAGTTGCATTAAGACTTGAGATGCCCTGAATGGAGAATAAGTACAATAAATACAAAATCATTGTGTGAGAGGTGGCTCCAGAGAAAAGCACCCTCAGAGAGGAGTGATTCTGGTACGTAGAGGACTTGTGGGGAATTTTTCATAGACCTCCAGGCCCTTAGAGCCGGGAGGATCCCAGAAGATATCTCAGCCCACCCCTACCTGAGTAGGGATTATCCTCCCTCTCCTGTCCCCAACATCCCTAGCGATGGACCATCCAACCTTTGCGGAGCTGAGGCAATGGGGGAAACTATGGAGAGGCAGCTTTTGGCTGGGGATAAGGAAAAACTTGCTAGTAGCCAGAGATCTCCAAGAATTGGAATTGAGTTGCCTCAGGGGGTAGTGAGTTCCTTTAACTCTGGAGATCTTCAAAAGGAAACTCAATCAGGGATGTTGTAGAGACATTCTCTGCTTAGGTGTGTGGAATGGGAAAGATTCTATCTGAGATACCTTCCAATTCTGAGATTCTTGGTTTCCGTGAGAGTCAGGGAACTCACTACCTTCCAAGGTGACTTGTCTCCTTATGAGACAGCCCTGATTGTATGGAGGTTTTTCCTTATACTGCTATCTGCCTCCCTTTCAGCCCTCTCTGTTTTCTCTCAAGTGTTGGCTTGTTCAGGAGTCTTCTGAAGGTCCTCTCTTCCTTGTGTCTCCCCAGATCCTGGCCCTCTGTCACATTGTTGTGGGACAGCAGATGCATCTACACTGGCTTCACAAGGTAAGGGACTCTTGCCCTGGAGGCATTAGGGGAGAGAAGAGGGGAGCAGGGGTTCAGGAGATAAGAATTAGTACCTGGAAGAGCCCAGGGCTCACAGAGAACTTCTCCCAAGAGCTGGAGGCCAGACGGCTGTGAGTTCAGAGGTAGCTGCTAGTTACACATAATGTGGGCCCATGAAAAGAACCCTGGCCGGGCATCCTGGCTTAGCGATGATTATAATGAGTCACTTAGCCTCTCAGATCCCTAGCTTTCTCCTTTGTAAAATGAGGAATATCAATGTTCCCTCACAGAGATGACATGAGGAAAGCTCTTTGTAAAACTCAAAAAAACTAGAGGAATACTAATTTTTAATCACTAAACTAAAATTCAAAATATGTGGGCTATTATTAATCCCAGGTCTGTTGCTATCACTCTCTGACCTAGATTCAGTTCGTTTCCCACTCTGAGCCTCAGTTTCCCCCCTGTAATATTGGACTAGATCATTTCTAAGGTCCTTTCCAGCACAAAGGTCTTGTGCCTGTTAATTTGTTCAATGAACAAGTCATTATCCTCTTCTGGGCCCTCATTTCCTTCTCTACAAAATAAAAAGATTAAACTATACCATCTCAAAGGCCTCCTCCATCTAATTTACATTTCCCAGGTCTATGACTTCACCAAGGACAGACTATGTCCATTTCTAGGCCTGGGTGTAGAGGGGCCCCTCCTCATCCTTGTGACACCTCTCCACTCCCCCATCTCCCTCACCCTAGGCCTTCGTGCTCACTTTCCTCTGAAGAACTGAACCATTTCCCCTAGCCTCCTTGGTTTCCCACCAGGCATCCTTTCTCTCAGCTTCAGGGTTGGAGCATGAGAGAATCATGCCAGCTGGCATCACTGGTGGGGGCTCAGCGCTCATCCCAACTGCCTCCTCCAGACGTCAGGGGCTTGCGTCAGAGTCGCAGACATGCTTAGGCTTCTGGAGGAGAACATAGAACGTTGAATGTCAGAGCTGGGAAGGATCTGAGAAAGCATCCTCTTCATATCCCCTATTTCACAAAAATGGAAGTCCAGGCAATGGAAATGTTTTGCCCAGGGTTGCAAATCAAATTAGTATCAAAAGTGAGACAAAAGCTTAGTTCCCCTGACTCCCAGTCAACTGTTCTTTCTATTTATCATTCTGTGTTTCTCCCCCTTCCTCCTATTCTCTCTGTCTCTCTTTTTCCTCTTTTCCTCTTTCTCTTTTTTCTCTTTTCCTCTTTCTCTTTTTTCTCTTTCTTTCTCACTTTTTCTCTCTCTCTTTCTCTGCCTCTCTCCCTCTCTGTCTCTCTCCCCTATTCTCCCCCCCACTCCCTCTCTTTCTCTCTCTGTCTCTGTCTCTCTCTTCCACAGAAACAGACCCTTTTCTCATACTACCATTTTATCTTTCCTCTTTGTTGTGATCACTTTCAAATACATATGTCATAGGAGGCTGCTAGACTCCTACGACAGCTTTCCCAAGTTCCAAGATAAACTACCCTTATCCCACCCAGGGACCCTGGCTCCACCTCAGTCCTCCTCAGAGCTCAGCCCGAGCACGGAGCCATTTCTAGACCCCGACCCCTGAGGATGTTGTGTGTATGCCTTGGTCCCCTCAAAATTGAGGTGGGTGTGGAGCTTCGGAGTCTGGCAAAATGCCTCTTCCTCTCCTTCCCTTCTCTCCATTCACACACACACACAGTTAAGCTCACAGCTACTCACACCTACATGTACAATCACACACACAGTTGCATGTCCACACACCAACATCCGGAGTGGGAGGACAGGGAATGGGCTTGCCTGGGAGCCCCGCTGCCTCTCTGGGGGCCCTAACTTGACCAGCCCCTCTTCTTGCAGGTGGCGCTGACTGTGGCCTTGATTGCGACCCTCGTAGCCGTGTCCTCTGTAGCCCAGCTCTGGGACGATGAGTGGGCTGTGCTGCTAATTTCATTGCAAGTGAGTAGGGGGTTCCCACATGGCCCAAAGCTGCCGGGGGTGGAGGGGGGACAACCTGCACCCGGTGACTTTGGCTGTGTTGGAAATTCATAGAGTATGAGGTCACCAAAGGTCAAGAGCTGGAAAGACGGTCCTTTAGAAGTCCTCTAATTCAATTGCCTTGTTTTACAGATAGAGAAACTGAGGCACAAGTAGAGAAGGAATTTCCCTAATGTCATTAAGCAAGGATTTCTCAGAGCCTGTATTCAAATTCAGTTGTCTTGACCCTGAGTCCATGGTTCCCTCCATTGTACCCTCCAATGAGCAGAGTGTCTGGGGCTTGGATCTTTGTAGAATGACACAATTTTTAGGCGTGGAAGGGCCCTGGGACCATCTCTAGTCCACCCCTCTCCGTGTGATGGTTGATTTTCCCAACGTTCCCTAGGAAATGTGTATCAGGAAGCAAGGCCTCGAAATCCAGGTCTTCTGATTCCTGCTACCACATTTAACCCTAAAATCTCCACGCTGGAGGAGCCTCTTCAGTGGCCCAGGCCAGCCCTCCAACACCTGAACCTTTTAACCCCCTTCCTGCTTGCTCAGACACCTCCGGTCCTGGCCAGCCCTACCTCCTGTCGAGGCCATCTGTTGTATAGTGGGAGAATCCTGGTTGTTAGAAGGCTCTTTAGTGTGAACTGTAATCTGCCTCCACTTCCTCCTGTCCCCCGTTTCTTTCCTCTGCCTTCAGGTGCCGAGTGGCTCGAGGGAGAGACCCCGAAGCCCACTCACAAGTCTCCTGCGGGTGGTCCAGAAAGCAGCCTGGTTCTCCCATAGCTTTTCCCAGAGAGCCCCTGCTGCACGGGCCTTCCTGAGAGGAGAGGAGCCAGCGTGTGGGTGGCCGTGGGAGCCCCTTCTTCCAAGGGCATAGGCTAGGGCTGGCTCTAAACGGAGCCCTTACCCCCCTGGGATGGGGGAAATCCGCGTGTGCTGCGGGGCTCACCCATGAAGGGCCGTGTCTCCTCCGCAGGGCACAGCCCCATTCCTGCACGTTGGGGCCCTGATCGCTGTGACCACTCTCTCCTGGATCGTGGCAGGCCAGTTTGCCAGAGCTGAAAAAGTCTGTGAGTAAAAGCTGTCCTGGCTTCGAGTATCACCATCCCACTAAGGCTCCTGTCTGGTTCCCAGAGATGGGAGGCTTCTGCATGGGGGCGCTCAACTGGAGTTTCCTGTTCTGCTCATTGAACTTAGAGCATCAGGGCTGAGAGGGGGCCTTAACGGCCATCCTGCTTACCGAGGATGACAGGGGTGCCGGGGCAGGGAGGACAGTGCCTTAGACTGGAGAGACCCGCCCCCAAGCCCTGCCACTGACCATCCCCAGATCACACTGGGCGAGAGAGGGGCTTGGATGAATGGTCACATCTCCATGTCTAGATCACTGTAATGTGTATGAAGTACTTTATACCCCTTGTCCTCCTAAACAGACGTAGAGCACTCTTGTACCTGAAGCGTTCCTGATGCATCACCTCCCCCTCCCCAACCACTGGTGCCTCCCCCCCCCCATAACTATTTTGAATTTAACCACTTTATTAGTGTTTATTTCCTCTATTGGTGTTATGCACGTTCACATGTGTAACATAACATGTAACAAATACATATATAACACACTTCCTGTCTCCTCCATTAGAACATCAGCTCCTTGCAAAAAATTGTTTCCTTCTCTGTAATTGTGTCCTCCTGGTCTGGCCCTTAGAAGCACCTTTGCAGTTAATAAGCACTCTGTCAATTGATTGCTCCAGATAGATAGATAGATAGATAGATAGATAGATAGATAGATAGATAGATAGATAGATAGATAGATAGATAGATAGATAGATAGATAGATAGATAGATAGATAGATAGATAGATAAATGGGATGGATGGATAGACAGACAGATGATAGATGGATGGATGGATAGACAGATGGATGATAGATGGCTGGATGGATGGATAGACAGACGGATGATAGATGGATGGATGGATAGACAGACGGATGATAGATAGATGGATGGATGGATAGACAGATATATAGATGGATAGATAGGCAGACAGACAGATGGATAGATAGATAGATAGATAGATAGGCAGACAGACAGACAGATGGATAGATAGACATACAGACAGATGGGTAGATAGATAGACAGATAGGTAGATGGATAGATAGGTAGATGGATGGATGGATGGGTGAATGGATGGACAGATGGATGGATGGATAGATAGATGGATAGAGAGAGAGATGGATGGATAGACAGATATATAGATGGATAGATAGGCAGACAGATGGATGGATAGAGAGAGAGAGAGACAGACAGACAGAGACAGACAGACAGGTAGGTAGGTCACATTTATATATATTGCAAGATCCTCACGGTAACCCTGTAAGGTAGTAGAGTCATTATTACCCTCTCCATTTTATAAATGAGAAAACCAGGGAAGTGATTTGACTGAGGTCAGCTAATAAGTGTCAAAACCAGATCTCTTGGATTCTCTCTTTTTTTTTCCTCTTGAATCAGTTAGGAGAAAGGCACCAGATCAGCAATTTTTATCAGTACAGGAAAGTCCCAGTGGGAACTCCTTCCATGAATCCAGATTATCCATCCTTCTATTAACTTAAAGTCATAGAGAATTACCTGGGAAGCTGAATGGTCCAGTGAACTGCCCAGGGCTACCATGCATCAGAGGCAGAACCTAGGCTTTCCTGTCTCAAAATCCAGCTGCGCCATATTCCTTTTCCTCTCTCAACCGCTCCATCGACAGCTGTGCTCTGAAATCAGGCCCAGAGAGAAGTCTTGAGCCTAACTTGATAGGGCTCCCTGGCTCAGGACCTGGTCCCGGCTGGAGGGTGAGACAATACACTGGAAAGTGCTCCAGACTCTGGCAGAACATCTGAGCTCAATTCCAGAATATACCCTCAATGAAGCCCCGTAGCTCTGGGCAATTCAGCTCACTAAGGAATTCTGGGTTTGCCTATTGATGACAGCTGAATACGCACTCCCTGATTCTTAGTTGAGAGGAAAACATTTTATGAACCATCGCAGCTGTTATTGTTTTTCCTACTGCTACTGTTTCTGCTGTAGTTGTTATCATCAAAGGTGGTTTTCAGGGACACCCTTAGTAATTGACAAAGAAGGGGCTCCTTGTTCTCCAAGGTGTCCGTGGGACACAGATATCCTAAGACACCCACCTCGTGGGTTTGTTTTTGAAATTCAGCGTTGCCTGTTTATCACGTCCCCCACATTGTGTGGATTAAGGCCCACGAGTGCACAAGTATGTGTTTGCAAACCTCTTGTCCCACCACCTTCCACCAAAGAAAAGGAAAGGGGAAAAATCATCATCTGTTGTCTCCCCGTCTCTGTCGTCTAGCCAGGCAAAGATGATACAGGTTCCCTAAGGAACTTTCTCCCCAGAGAGGGAGGAAAGAGCCCGCCCTGGGCACCCGGGGCCCGTCTTCGCTCTGTATGCCCTGGTACGAGAGATGGGGAAAGGGTACAGGAGACACCCCGAGGAGGCACCAGAGGGATTTCGCCCCTCACTTGAGACAGTCTCCTGACTGAGCATAGGGTCATAGATTTGGGTTCTTTTAGCCCCATCTCCTTTCACAGATGGGGAAACTGAGACCCAGAAGGATCACACAAGTAATTCATGGTAGCAGTGGAATTCAGGCCCAGAGTTCTCAGATTCTGCAGCCCCTGTCCTGGAGGGAGAGCTCCTTGTGCCTGTGGGCCAGATGTCCGCGTCAGTAAACGTGGTGGACCCAGAGACAGGGAGGAGGACGTCATGCCCAAGCCGGGGGTAGTAGCATCGTGACTCTCCTGGATGGAGGTCATGGTTGGGGAGCAGTTCTGCCAGTGCCCAGAACCCGGGCTGCGTTCTCCTTCGAGGAGGGCTTCACGGGTCTCTCCTCTGTGCCTTCAGCCTCGCAGATGGTCATCTTCACTGCCTACTTCGCTGTGGTGTTTGTGCTTTACCTGGTCCCCCTCACCATCTCCTCTCCCTGCATCATGGAGAAGAAAGACCTGGGCCCCAAGCCAGCCATCATCGGCCACCGCGGAGCGCCCATGGTGAGTGGGGTCTCCTATTGCTAACTTCCCGGGATGGGTGGCCAGGAGAAGCCAGAGTATTCCAGCCCAGGAAACCCCAGAGCCCTGGAGCCCTGCGGGAGCCCCGAGGCAGGGCAGACCAGCCCAGAGAAGAGTCCTCAGGTCCAGCATCTCTGTTTCCATGCTGCCCTCTTGTGGCAATTCAGGCTTTGATGTCTGATCAGCACAAAGCAAAGCAGAGTCCTGAATGTGAGAATTAATCTAGACGTAGTCCTAGTCGCCTTAGAGCCATCATCTAGTCAGAGGACCTGGGTTCAAATCCTGCCTCTGCTTGATGATAAGGAGAGGTGAGTAAAGAGAAGCTTCCTTCCTTCTGCCCTCCGTCCCTCCCCTTGCAGCCCCTTCTCCTTGGGGACATTGCCTTCACAGCCACAAGCACTTGCTGGGGCCACACAGACCAAATCAGGCTTTTTCCATCACCTCTTCCACGGGCTTTGCTACCCCCCTTCCTTCCCCCAGCCCTTGAGTGCTGTGATCTGCGCCCCCTCCATTTTGTCAGTGTCCTTTCTCCAGCGGGGTCCTGAGAAGGGCCCCGAGACGCTTTTCCTGCATGGGGTGCAGCCCTAGCAGAGCGCGGCGGGACCGACCTTTCTCCCTCGTACACAGACTCTTTCCACTCTGATAGGACCTCTTTGTTTGGGGTCCATCCATCTTCTCGCCCTACCCCTGAAAGGAGTTTATGATTAGAAATGGCGGGGGAGGTCCTCCGGATTCGGCTCTTTGATCTTCTGATCCCTGTAGTTCAGTATTATTTGTTTTCCTTTGTTGTAGAGAAGTGGCAGGGTGGTTCAGTGGGTAGAGTACTGGGCCATGAGCCAGGAAGAACTTGAGTTCAAATTTGGCCTCTGAGGGGCAGCTGGGTAGCTCAGTGGATGGAGAGCCAGGCCTAGAGATGGGAGGTTCTGGGTTCAAATCTAGCCTCAGACACTTCCCAGCTGTATGACCCTGGGCAAGTCACTTGACCCCCATTGCCCAGCCCTTACCACTCTTCTGCCTTGGAACCAATACACAGTATTGATTCCAAAATGGAAGGTAAAGGTTAAAAAATAAATTTGGCCTCCAACAATTATTAGCTGTGTAACTCTGGACGTAACCTTTGTTTGCCTCAGTTTCCTCAACTGTAAAATTAGAATAATACCAGTGCCTGCATCCCAGTTATTGTGAGGATCAAAGGAAATAATGTTTTTAAGCACTCAGCACACAGTAGGTGCTATGTAAATGCTTGTTCTCCATTTTCCTTTCCCCCTTCCCCATTCTGATGCATTTTCTGCCTTAAAAAACCATAATTCTGAAAAGGGGTCCCATTGGCTTCACTAGACTCCCCAAGGGATCCGTACCAAGAAGATCTAGAAGCCCTGAAGGCCGATGCCATCTTAGGATCGCTCCCTTATAGACCCAGGGGAGCGACTGGCAGGGGTGGGCCTTGGACCCCCGTCCTTCCCTTCTCCCATCTCCAGGTGTTATATCTGCACCCTGCATTCTGGCATTCTCCCTCCTGAAAATGGCTTTCTTTTGTGACGCTGGCTCCCCGAGATGCGGGTGCCTTCTGAGGCTTCCTGTTGATTGTCTTCATTCGGGGGGCATTGACTGTCCCCCCTCACCCACCCTGAGATCACACCCCTGTGTGCCTAGCCCTGTGCTTGGAAAAGGCCTCAGAGGGAGGGCATCCCGTCCACCCCACCCTGGAAAAGTAACCCCCTCCACCCCATCCTCAGCTTGGGGTCGTCCCGCCTTTGCTCAAAGACCTCTGCGGACAGCTCACATCGCCGAGGAGCTTATCCTGACATCTCGCCTCACTGGCCCTCTGCAGTTTCCACCCGTCATCCCTAGTTCTGTCCTCCCGGGCCAAACAAAACCCGATTTCTCTTCTGACAGCTCTTTAAAGCAACTATACTGGCCGCTCGTTCCAGCCAGAATTCCTCGGGTCCTTCCACTGATCACTACATGGCAAGGTCAGAGCCTTCACCATCCAGTGAGTCCCTGGCCAGAAATGAACACAAGAGTGCAGAGGTGAACCCGAGACTTCCTTATTCCTAAAAGAAGAAAAGAGGAAACAGCTTAGGGCCTGCCTCTGAGGAACTCCCAATCTAATTCCAACAAAGGAAACTATTGTGGACCCCCCAAAAAAAAATAGACATAGATTCAAGGATGGAGGGAAAGCAGGATCATGGGACCAGGGGGACAGAGGGAGTCCTTAGGCTGGGTTCTAAACCTGGGCTTGGCCGCTGACTGGCATTATGGCCTTTCTTCAGTCCCTTAGTTTCTCTGAGATAACCATTTCCTCATCTGTAAAGTGGAATTCATAATCCCTGCTCTGACTCTGACAAGATTATTTTAAAGTAAAGTTCAAGAGAACTTATGTGACCAACCCTGAAAGACCATACCTAAAAGTTTACTTCCTACTGTTGGCCTCCTGGGAATGAACTTTTTGGTGCCAGCAATTCATGGAACTCTCTATTATGACTGGCTTTGAGGGACCTTAACATCTAGGATGTCAGAGCTGAGAGGGACCTTAGCATCTAGGATGTCAGAGCTGAGAGGGACCTAAGAACCTAGGATGTCAGAGTTGAGAGGGACCTTAGAACCTAGGATGTCAGAGCTGAGAGGGACCTTAGAACCTAGGATGTCAGAGCTGAGAGGGACCTTAGCATCTAGGATGTCAGATCTGAGAGGGACCTTAGAACCTAGGATGTCAGAGCTGAGAGGGACCTTAGAACCTAGGATGTCAGAGCTGAGAGGGACCTTAGCATCTAGGATGTCAGATCTGAGAGGGACCTTAGAACCTAGGATGTCAGAGCTGAGAGGGACCTAAGAACCTAGGATGTCAGAGCTGAGAGGGACCTTAGAACCTAGGATGTCAGGGCTGAGAGGGACCTTAGAACCTAGGATGTCAGAGCTGAGAGGGACCTTAGCATCTAGGATGTCAGATCTGAGAGGGACCTTAGAACCTAGGATGTCAGGGCTGAGAGGGACCTTAGAACCTAGGATGTCAGAGCTGAGAGGGACCTTAGCATCCAGGATGTCAGAGCTGAGAGGGACCTTAGAACCTAGGATGTCAGGGCGAAGAGGGACCTTAGAACCTAGGATGTCAGAGCTGAGAGGGACCTTAGAACCTAGGATGTCAGAGCTGAGAGGGACCTTAGCATCTAGAATGTCAGAGCTGAGAGGGACCTTAGAACCTAGGATGTCAGAGCTGAGAGGGACCTTAGCATCTAGGATGTCAGAGCTGAGAGGGACCTAAGAACCTAGGATGTCAGAGCTGAGAGGGACCTTAGAACCTAGGATGTCAGGGCTGAGAGGGACCTTAGAACCTAGGATGTCAGAGCTGAGAGGGACCTTAGAACCTAGGATGTCAGAGCTGAGAGGGACCTTAGCATCTAGGATGTCAGATCTGAGAGGGACCTTAGAACCTAGGATGTCAGAGCTGAGAGGGGCCTTAGCATCCAGGATGTCAGAGCTGAGAGGGACCTTAGAACCTAGGATGTCAGGGCGAAGAGAGACCTTAGAACCTAGGATGTCAGAGCTGAGAGGGACCTTAGAACCTAGGATGTCAGAGCTGAGAGGGACCTTAGCATCTAGAATGTCAGAGCTGAGAGGGACCTTAGAACCTAGGATGTCAGAGCTGAGAGGGACCTTAGAACCTAGGATGTCAGAGCTGAGAGGGACCTTAGAACCTAGGATGTCAGAGCTGAGAGGGACCTAAGAACCTAGGATGTCAGAGCTGAGAGGGACCTTAGAACCTAGGATGTCAGAGCTGAGAGGGACCTTAGAACCTAGGATGTCAGAGCTGAGAGGGACCTTAGAACCTAGGATGTCAGGGCTGAGAGGGACCTAAGAACCTAGGATGTCAGAGCTGAGAGGGACCTAAGAACCTAGGATGTCAGAGCTGAGAGGGACCTTAGAACCTAGGATGTCAGAGCTGAGAGGGACCTTAGAACCTAGGATGTCAGGGCTGAGAGGGACCTAAGAACCTAGGATGTCAGAGCTGAGAGGGACCTAAGAACCTAGGATGTCAGAGCTGAGAGGGACCTTAGAACCTAGGATGTCAGGGCTGAGAGGGACCTAAGAACCTAGGATGTCAGAGCTGAGAGGGACCTTAGAACCTAGGATGTCAGAGCTGAGAGGGACCTTAGAACCTAGGATGTCAGGGCTGAGAGGGACCTTAGAACCTAGGATGTCAGGGCTGAGAGGGACCTTAGAACCTAGGATGTCAGAGCTGAGAGGGACCTAAGAACCTAGGATGTCAGGGCTGAGAGGGACCTTAGAACCTAGGATGTCAGAGCTGGAAGGGACCTTAGAACCTAGGATGTCAGAGCTGAGAGGGACCTTAGAACCTAGGATGTCAGAGCTGAGAGGGACCTTAGCATCTAGGATGTCAGGACGAAAAGGGATCTCTCTCATCAGTGAAGTCACATCCTTGAAGTGCCAAAAAAATTACAGAAAGACTATTTTGTATAGTTTAGTTTAGAAGACCTCAATCATTCTTTTCCAGACATATCTTTCCCTTCTCAAAGAAACTGCCTCTAATCTGCATCTACATCAGGTCAAGATTTGGCCAAAATGGGGCCAGGAAGAAAAACCAAAGGCAGGGGAATACCGCATTCCAGCCCACACATTAGGATCAAAGTAGCATCAGAAGAAGGACCCAGGTATCTAGCCTCCCAACACTATGGCATCATCATTGAAACAGATCTTAGCAACCTTCTATCTCAAAAACCTTATCTCTTATAAAATTCTTTTTTTTTTAAAAAAAAAAAACCCTTACCTTCCATCTTAGAATCAATCCTGGGTATTGGTTCCAAGGCAGAAGAGTGGTATGGGCTAGGCAGTAGTTGTTAAGTGACTTGCCCAGGGTCACACAGCTAGGAAGTGTCTAAGCTAAAATTCTTACAATAAATAAATTTTAGAAGAAAGTAATAAAAAAAAAAAGTACTTTGACCACTTCTAACTGACATCCTAGGTTCTAAGGTCCCTCTTAGTTCTGACATCCTAGGTTCTTAGGTCCCTCTCAGCCCTGATCTCCTAGGTTCTAAGGTCCCTCTCAGCCCTGACATCCTAGATTCTAAGGTCCCTCTCAGCTCTGACATCCTAGATGCTAAGGTCCCTCTCAGCTCTGACATCCTAGGTTCTAAGGTCCCTCTCAGCCCTGATCTCCTAGGTTCTTAGGTCCCTCTCAGCTCTGACATCCTAGGTTCTAAGGTCCCTCTCAGCCCTGACATCCTAGGTTCTTAGGTCCCTCTCAGCTCTGACATCCTAGGTTCTAAGGTCCCTCTCAGCCCTGACATCCTAGGTTCTTAGGTCCCTCTCAGCTCTGACATCCTAGGTTCTTAGGTCCCTCTCAGCTCTGACATCCTAGGTTCTAAGGTCCCTCTCAGCCCTGACATCCTAGGTTCTTAGGTCCCTCTCAGCCCTGACATCCTAGGTTCTAAGGTCCCTCTCAGCTCTGACATCCTAGATGCTAAGGTCCCTCTCAGCTCTGACATCCTAGGTTCTAAGGTCCCTCTCAGCCCTGATCTCCTAGGTTCTTAGGTCCCTCTCAGCTCTGACATCCTAGGTTCTAAGGTCCCTCTCAGCCCTGACATCCTAGGTTCTTAGGTCCCTCTCAGCCCTGACATCCTAGGTTCTTAGGTCCCTCTCAGCCCAGACATCCTAGGTTCTTAGGTCCCTCTCAGCTCTGACATCCTAGATGCTAAGGTCCCTCTCAGCCCTGACCTCCTAGGTTCTAAGGTCCCTCTCAGCTCTGACATCCTAGATGCTAAGGTCCCTCTCAGCCCTGACATCCTAGGTTCTAAGGTCCCTCTCAGCCCTGACATCCTAGGTTCTAAGGTCCCTCTCAGCTCTGACATCCTAGATGCTAAGGTCCCTCTCAGCTCTGACATCCTAGGTTCTAAGGTCCCTCTCAGCCCTGATCTCCTAGGTTCTTAGGTCCCTCTCAGCCCTGACATCCTAGGTTCTTAGGTCCCTCTCAGCCCTGACATCCTAGGTTCTAAGGTCCCTCTCAGCTCTGACATCCTAGATGCTAAGGTCCCTCTCAGCTCTGACATCCTAGGTTCTAAGGTCCCTCTCAGCCCTGATCTCCTAGGTTCTTAGGTCCCTCTCAGCCCTGACATCCTAGGTTCTTAGGTCCCTCTCAGCCCTGACCTCCTAGGTTCTAAGGTCCCTCTCAGCCCTGACATCCTAGGTTCTTAGGTCCCTCTCAGCCCTGACATCCTAGGTTCTTAGGTCCCTCTCAGCCCTGACATCCTAGGTTCTAAGGTCCCTCTCAGCCCTGACATCCTAGGTTCTTAGGTCCCTCTCAGCCCTGACATCCTAGGTTCTTAGGTCCCTCTCAGCTCTGACATCCTAGATGCTAAGGTCCCTCTCAGCCCTGACCTCCTAGGTTCTAAGGTCCCTCTCAGCCCTGACATCCTAGGTTCTTAGGTCCCTCTCAGCCCTGACCTCCTAGGTTCTAAGGTCCCTCTCAGCCCTGACCTCCTAGGTTCTAAGGTCCCTCTCAGCCCAGACATCCTAGGTTCTAAGGTCCCTCTCAGCCCTGATATCCTAGGTTCTAAGGTCCCTCTCAGCCCTGACATCCTAGGTTCTAAGGTCCCTCTCAGCTCTGACATTCTAGATGCTAAGGTCCCTCTCAGCTCTGACATCCTAGGTTCTAAGGTCCCTCTCAGCCCTGACCTCCTAGGTTCTTAGGTCCCTCTCAGCTCTGACATCCTAGGTTCTAAGGTCCCTCTCAGCCCTGACATCCTAGGTTCTTAGGTCCCTCTCAGCCCTGACATCCTAGGTTCTTAGGTCCCTCTCAGCTCTGACATCCTAGATGCTAAGGTCCCTCTCAGCCCTGACCTCCTAGGTTCTAAGGTCCCTCTCAGCCCTGACATCCTAGGTTCTAAGGTCCCTCTCAGCCCTGACATCCTAGGTTCTAAGGTCCCTCTTCGCCCTGACATCCTAGGTTCTAAGGTCCCTCTTCGCCCTGACATCCTAGGTTCTAAGGTCCCTCTCAGCTCTGACATCCTAGGTTCTAAGGTCCCTCTTCGCCCTGACATCCTAGGTTCTAAGGTCCCTCTCAGCTCTGACATCCTAGGTTCTAAGGTCCCTCTCAGCCCTGACATCCTAGGTTCTAAGGTCCCTCTTCGCCCTGACATCCTAGGTTCTAAGGTCCCTCTTAGTTCTGACATCCTAGGTTCTAAGGTCCCTCTCAGCTCTGACATCCTAGGTTCTAAGGTCCCTCTCAGCCCTGACATCCTAGGTTCTAAGGTCCCTCTCAGCTCTGACATCCTAGGTTCTAAGGTCCCTCTCAGCCCTGACATCCTAGGTTCTAAGGTCCCTCTCAGCCCTGACATCCTAGGTTCTAAGGTCCCTCTCAGCTCTGACATCCTAGGTTCTAAGGTCCCTCTCAGCTCTGACATCCTAGGTTCTAAGGTCCCTCTCAGCTCTGACATCCTAGGTTCTAAGGTCCCTCTCAGCTCTGACATCCTAGATGCTAAGGTCCCTCTCAGCTCTGACATCCTAGGTTCTAAGGTCCCTCTCAGCTCTGACATCCTAGGTTCTAAGGTCCCTCTCAGCTCTGACCTCCTAGGTTCTAAGGTCCCTCTCAGCCCAGACATCCTAGGTTCTAAGGTCCCTCTCAGCCCTGACATCCTAGGTTCTTAGGTCCCTCTCAGCCCTGACCTCCTAGGTTCTTAGGTCCCTCTCAGCCCTGACCTCCTAGGTTCTTAGGTCCCTCTCAGCCCTGACCTCCTAGGTTCTTAGGTCCCTCTCAGCCCTGACCTCCTAGGTTCTTAGGTCCCTCCAAGCTCTGATATCCCAAGTTCTAAGATTCCTTCCAAGTCTGATGCATCCTTTCCAAATTTACCATTCTATAATGTATCTGAATGTTCCTTTGCTGAGCTTCTTCTCAATCCTCACCTCCCCAGCCTGAACTTTGTAGTCTGCCAGGTTATCAGTGAGTATAAATAACGTGGCCTCTCATGGTTTCTTTTCTTCATCTATAAAATCAGGGTAATAATACTTGCCTTGCTTACTGCTGGAGACTCCGTTTCTCCCAGCTCAAGTGGGAAATAAAGGTTTAAAGTGGCACTTTCCTCACCACCCTCATGGGGCACTCTCAGAGCTGCAGGGTCAGGGTGCTCTTTTCTCCCAACATTCAGTGGCCCCAATCTTCCCATCCTATCTCTCTTCAGGCATCCCATTGCCTCTGATTCTCTCAGACTTTGGGCCAGGGTTTGACCAAATTGGATCAAGAGAGGGAGACCAAGAGTAAGGTCAATGTACCCTTAAAGTCCCAGCAAGATCCCAGTGGCCTCAAGAAAAAGATTCAAGTACTGGGTCTTCCAGCCTCAGAGCATCCCTGTTGGAATGATCCTTGGGGACCATGCAGTGCAGCCACCCTTTTTCTTTTTTCAACCCTTACCTTCCATCTTAGAATCCATACTATTTATTGGTTCTAAGGCAGAAGAGCGGTGGTTAGCACTGTCTCCCTCTTCCAGTTACCCTTTAAAAATTAACGTATTTGTGGTGCCCCTCAATAGATTATGAGCTCCTTGGAGGCGGGGGCCACTTTGATTTTGTCCTCGCTCGCTTGGCAAAGGGGAGAGAATGGCACCGTAGATACTTCATAGATGTCCTTTGGTCAAGGACCCAGTGGAATTGCGCGTTGGCTACGGGAGGAGGCCGACGGAGGGGAGGGAAAGACCATGACTTGTAATCAAGGGAAAATATTCTAAATTGACTAATTCAATAGCATTTTCAAAAATGAAATAAATTAAATTGAGGGAAAAAATAAATAATAAAAAATAAATGAATGTTCGTTGAATTGAACAGTCATTTGTAACCACACATGCTAACTGATTTAATGGGGTGCTTGTCTGGAAAAGGCGGTCATGGGGGTGGTCTAGAAAATCACAAGGGCTCTCAGACTCTCTTCTTGTGTCCTCCTTCCCAGCTGGCTCCAGAACACACGCTGATGTCCTTCCAGAAGGCCAGGGAGCAGAAGCTCTATGGGGTCCAAGCCGACGTGACCATCAGGTTCGTTGGGCAGATGACTGATATCTTCTCTCTTCCCAGGAGTGACCTGATGTCAAATCGGGTCACGTCCTAGAATCACAGAACCACATTTCCCTCTGGCGGCAACGTGGAGTTGGATTTCGCAGATGCTGGAGCTAGGAAGGACTTTGAAGATAAAACTGGGCCAACCCTCTCGTTTTATCAAAGAAGCTCCCTGAGATCCACAGAGAGGCAGCAACGTGCCCAACGTCCCAAAGCTAGACGGGGATTATCTGGTTTATCCACTGCATGCAGACACGCATACGCACACACTCGGATGCATGCAGAAGAAACGTATCTGCATACACATGTACACATACATACACACTCAAACACATACAGACACTGTCAGGTGCTGTAATCTCAGGCTTTCAAGACGTATTTTTTTTTTAAACCCTTACCTTCCATCTTGTAGTCAATAGTGTGTATTGGCTCCAAGGCAGAAGAGTGGTAAGGGCTAGGCCATGGGGGTCAAGTGACTTGCCCAGGGTCACACAGGATGTATTTTCTTATAGCTGCTTTTTCCTCAGTGGGCTTGATCTGTCCTGGCCTCCTCCACAATACACAAATACACACATACACATAAACACACAATAACACCCATAGGGCCAGTGAGGTAGCGCATTGGATAGAGAGCCAGGCTTGGAATTGGGAGATCCTGCGTTCAAATCTGGCCTCAGACATTTCCTAGCTGTGTGACCCTGAACAAGTCATTTCACCCCCCTTGCCTAGCCCTTACCACTCTTCTGCCTTAGAACCCATACACAGCATTGATTCTAATATAGAAGGTAAGGGTTTAACAATAATAATAATAATAATGGCAGAAAATACAGGAAATAAAAATGTCTAATTCCTTGCTAAATGCATGCCATTTTCCCAGTTCTGCCAGCAGCGTAGTCTCGCACCCATTTGCCCAGTCATGTTCATTCTCGCTCTGAGAGGAGATCGTGTGAGTCATGACACTGTTTTGCGGCACTGAATTCGTGTTTGCCCCGAGTACCCACTTATAACAAGCCAGGCTTCTCTGTGCTTCGTGAATGCTGTTTAGTTATTAATAATGGCCCCAAGGTACAGAGTAGGGATGCTGGCCTCTGAGAAGCCCAAGAAAAGCTGCAAAGTGCCTCAGTGTGTTTGCATAAGAAATGCTTATGAAGTAATGGGCTTTGCTATTGTGTGCAATTTTCAACTTGTGCAAAGCATCTTGGGATGTGTTGGGCACCTGTAAAACGAGGCCCGACTGTACGCTGATATTCAGGACTGAGTAGGACGGGAATGACACTGAACCGGAGCATCGAAAGCGCGTGGTAGTTAATCAGGTACAGATGACTGAGAATGGGTCGTGATTGGTCTCCGAGCAAATAATCGCAGCATCTCAGGGCTGGAAGGGGCCTCCGGGGCCCTCTGGGTCACGAATATCTGATCACGAATCCCCTCCAAAGCCTCTCTGGCAGTGGTTCACCAGCCTTTGCTCCAAGGCCTCTGGCCCTGAGAGGGAGCCTGCTCTCTCCCAAGGCAGCTCCAGCCACCTTTGGGTGGCTTCCGTCACTGGGGAGTTTGTCCTTATGCCAAGCCTAAAGTCACTTCTCTGTCATTTATAGCCATCACTCTGGTTCTGTTCTTTCGTGCTAAACCAGGCATTGAATCCCTCCTCCAGTGACAGCTCTTCAAATGCCTGAAATTTAGTCATCCATCGCCGGGTGCCAAAGTCTTCTTATCTCTTCTCTAAACATCCCACAGGCCTTCGCCTCATTCTTATATAGCACAAGTTCAAGGCCCTTAGTCATTCTGCACCCAAACCTAGTCATCTTCTCTCTGCCTTGTGAATGCCCCTCCTACACATGGTACCTCGAACAGATCCTAATATGCCAACGGTGGTAGAGTTCTGTAGGACCACCATCTCCTGGCTAGCCCACCTGTCCCACTTTATACTTGGGAAAATGATTTTTTTTGGCCCAAGTACAAGGTTTTTAATAATAACAATTTAATCTTAATTATATGTGAATAATAATTTAATCTTCGTTTTGTATATAATAATTTAATCTTAGTTATATAAAAATAATTTAATCTTAATTTTATAGATAATAATTTAATCTTTGTTATATAATTTAGTCTAAGTTTTATAGATAATAATAATTTAATCTTAGTTATATAAAATAATAATTTAATCTTAGTTTTATAGATAATAATTTAATCTTTGTTATATATAAATAATTTAATCTTAGTTTTATAGATAACAATTTAATCTTAGTTATATAAAAATAATAATTTAATCTTAGTTTTATAGATAATAATTTAATCTTTGTTATATATAAATAATTTAATCTTAGTTTTATAGCTAATTTAATCTTAGTTTTATAGATAATAATTTAATCTTAGTTATATAAAAATAATAATTTAATCTTAGTTATATAAAAATAATAATTTAATCTTAGTTATATAAAAATAATAATTTAATCTTAGTTTTATAGATAATAATTTAATCTTTGTTATATATAAATAATTTAATCTTAGTTTTATAGATAATAATTTAATCTTAGTTTTATAGATAATAATTTAATCTTAGTTATATAAAAATAATAATTTAATCTTAGTTTTATAGATAATAATTTAATCTTTGTTATATAAATAATTTAATCTTAGTTTTATAGATAATAATAATTTAATCTTTGTTATATAAATAATTTAATCTTAGTTTTATAGGTAATAATTTAATCTTAGTTTTATATAATAAAAATTTAATCTTAGTTATATATAAATTATAATTTAATCTTCATTTTCTATATAATAACAATTTAATCTTAGTTATATGTAAATAATAATTTAATCTTTGTTTTGTATATAATTTAATCTTAATTTTATAAATAATAACTTAATCTTAGTTTTATCAATAATTAATCTTAGTTTTATAGATAATAATATTAATATATAATTAATAATTTAATCTTTGTTATATAAATAATTTAATCTTAGTTTTATAGATAATAATTTAATCTTAGTTTTATAGATAATAATAATTTAATCTTTGTTATATAAATAATTTAATCTTAGTTTTATAGGTAATAATTTAATCTTAGTTTTATATAATAATAATTTAATCTTAGTTATATATAAATTATAATTTAATCTTCATTTTCTATATAATAATAATTTTATCTTAGTTATATGTACATAATAATTTAATCTTAGTTTATTTGATCCAGCTTTCTAGATTCTGAAATCTGATTCACCCACTTGTGAGTTCTCCCTCCTAATGTTGTGCCATCTGTAATTTGATAAGCTGCCTTCATTCCCATCACAGATTAAAATGATGCATAGCACAGGGCCAAGATCGGAGCCCCCTCCCAAAGTGGCCTAAAACCATTAATGACCGCTTTTTGTTGAGCTGTGAATGTCACCTGTCCCAGAGGTGTCAAACACCGAGCCAGCAACACTTCCCAGGGAGGCCCAAACCGGTTTAAAATGTAATTGGGCCATACTAATAAAATAAATAAAAATACAATAGAGGGTAGATCTAAGGCAGTGTGCTGCCAGAAAGGTCCTGATGCAGGGTTTATGCCCTCCGCTTTTATTTGCATGATACAGCCTATGTGGCCCATCTGTCTCCATGCTGGCCACAAGAGTAGCTTAGGGAATGGACAGTACATAAGGAATCAGCAATGGGCCATCCTTCGGGGCACAGGGCAGGGTAAAATCTGGACAGCTCAGAGCACTTGCCCCCACTTTGGGTGCACCCTGGGGTGTGGCGGGCTCCCCGGACCTCTGGTTCCACCAACCCTGAGACAAGACCCAAGTTAATGCACTGAAAGGGACCTGCCCTTCTCCCCGCAGCCTAGATGGCGTCCCATTCCTCATGCATGATGCCACCCTGCGCCGCACAACCAACGTGGAGGAAGCCCTGCCGGAGCTGGCCCGCCGGCCTGCCTCCATGTTTAACTGGACTGACCTGAAGCAGCTCAACGCAGGAGAATGGTTCCTCAAGGTAGGGCGTGTCTGTCTGTCTGTCTGTCTGTCTGTCTGTCTGTCTGTCTGTCTGTGTTTTCAGTAGAACCAGCCTGAGAGTTTGAGGTGAAAGAGAGAGAGGACCCTGGAGAGAACAGTCAGACAGTAAACATTTATCAAGCACCTACTATGCGCCAGGCACTGTGCTAAACACCAGGAAAAGAAAGGAAAGAGGAAGGAAGGGAGACCCTGGACAAGTCACTTAACTTTGCTCAGCCTCAGTTTCCTTGTATGTTAAAGCCCCTCCCTCCCAGAGTTATTGTCCGTGTCAAATCAAACGGGATATTGTCTGTACAACTCTTTGCGGTCCTTAAAACCATATAAATGTTTTCATAGTATTTCCTCCTTTTCCCTATATCAGAGAAATCATGGGTTTCGCCTCTGTACCTCAGTTTCCCCAGAGCGTCTTGTCAGGATCCCACCTTTGCCCCCGGCCGTTCTGCCTCGCGTTCTGTCCGTGGCCTGCTCCATCCTTCCCCGCCCTTGGAGGGCAGAGCTGCCGGCTCCTCTGCGCGTCGGGGGCAGCTGGGACGTAGCCGTGGGTGTTCATGGAGCGCCCCAGAGTGGTGGTGCGGGTCGGAGGGTCCGGGGTCCGGAGGTTCCGTGTGGCTCATTAGTGGATGGAGACGTGGCAAGGAGGCTGTTCCGGGCATTCCAGGACAGGCCTCAGCCGAGCAAGTAAAACGGGGGACGTGCCCGCCCAGGCGGAGCCTCTCCCCTGCGCTTGCGGGGGGCTCAGCCCTGCGTGTTTGTGGCCCGATTGACCCAAAGCGCGTGCTTAGTCACTGTCTCCGGGGGGTCGGCAGACATGGCGGGGACCGTGAGGAAAGGGGAAGAGAGCCCGTAAGGATGCGTTTGTATTAGACGACACTGATGAAAGGGACAAAATCCGGACTTAAGCGCAGGGGAACCAAAGACACAACTTGGGGGGGAACTAAAGACAAATGGAAGAAAACGTAAATCTGATTGTCATCTCTTTAACTAGGAATGGATTAACCAAAAATGACAGAGTAAATAGGAAATAAATGTGCATTGATCCAAAAGGGGCGTTTCGGAGAGGTGGAGCCGCCCCCACAGAGAATCCTGGGTTCCAATGGGGCCTCAGACATTTCCTAGCGGGGTGACCCTGGGCGAGTCACTTAATCCCCAGCGCCTCGCCATCTGCCTTGGAACGGGTCCTTCGTATTCATTCCAAGACAGAAGGTAAAGGTTGAAAAAACAAAAGACCAGCCAAGGCCAGCCGGTGCTGGGACTGACCGTAGACCCTGCGTGCCTACAGACAGACCCCTTCTGGACCGTGCGCTCCCTGCCGGCCTCGGACTACCGGGAGGCCCAGAACCAGTCCATCTGCACCCTGGCCGAGCTCCTGGAGCTAGCCAAAGGGAACATGACCCTGCTGCTGAACCTTTGGGAGCTGCCCCGCGACCACCCCTACCGGAGCACCTTCTTCAACATCACGCTGGACACTCTCCTCCGCTCCGGCCACCCTCAGCACCTGGTGAGCCCTCCAGGGACCCCCTGCCTGCCAAGCAGAGAGAACAGACCCTCTCCTCCACTCGGCCGTGGCTCCCTCCTGGCCCCCCTCCATCGAACATCCACCATTCCCTGGCCGTGGCTCAGAGCTGTCTGTCGGGTGTCCGCCGCTCTTCCCTCCTGCATCTCCGGAGACGGGAGGAAAGAGAGTCCGACCCCCTGTGGGTCCTCCTCCGGGCCTGGCCGGACCTCGGCTTCTTGGGTCAAGGTGGCGATGGGGAAGAACCTGCCTGAAAAGTTGGCTCAAACCCTGATCCCAGGCCCACCCTGAGCCTTGACCGCGGGCCCTTTCTTCCCCTCCCCCCACCCCGACCCTGTTCTGATCCAGGTGATGTGGCTGCCCAGCAGACAGAGGCCGCTGGTCCAGAAAGTGGCGCCGGGCTTCCAGCAGACCTCGGACGTCAAAGAGACGGTGGCCAGCCTGCGGCGGGGGCACATTCAGAAACTGAATCTCCGTTACACTCAGGTCTCCAGCCAGGACATCAGGTACGGCGGCACTTTTTCCTTCCAACGCCTCCTCCTGTCGGGGAGACCCCAGAGCGGGTGGGGGAGCGCTGTCCCCCGACTCCCCGTCCCCGGGAGGCCGACCGCGTAGCTGGGTTGAACAAGCATCCCACAGCCGTGGCATGGTAGAAAGAAACACCAGATGGGAGTTAGGAACTGCGCTGGAGCGCCCGCTCAGCCCCCGACTCCCACATCCCCTTTTCTGTGAAGCGAAGACCCCCGAGAGCCTCCCACATGCTTGATTCCCTCTCCCCTGCTTAGGGACTGCTCTGCGTGGAACCTGAGCGTGAACCTCTACACGGTCAACGAGCCCTGGCTCTTCTCCCTCCTCTGGTGCTCGGGCGTCCAGTCCGTCACATCCGACAACTCCCACACCCTGTCCAAGGTGCCTTCCCCGGTCTGGATCATGGTAAGCCTGGCAGGCCCCACCCAGGGGATGTAAGAGAAATTCAAAGACGTTTATTAGGGGGCAGCAACCAGCTCAGTGGATGGAGAGCCAGCCCTAGAGAGGGGAGGTCTGGGGTTCAAATGTGGCCTCAGACACTTCCTGGGCAAGTCATTATATTACCACTCTTCTGCCTTGGAACCAATACACAAGTATTGATTCTTTTTTTTTTCCATATCTCCATATTTCATTTTCTTTCCCTCCATGCTCCCAGATCCAATGAACACTTCTACTGGGTTATACAAATGTCATCACTTATACCTGCTTTTTTTTTTTAATTCAAAGATATTGTGTTTACTCAGTTATAGGTAATCATAATTTTCAATATACATTTTCCAAAATTATCAGATCTAAACCATTTACTCCCCTCCCTCTACTCAGAGGTGGTAAGCTGTTCGATCTGGGCCATACATGTATTATCACATAAAAACCTGCTTTCACACTGGTCATCGATAAAGATCACACTCACAGAAAGCCAAAAACCCCCAATAAAACCCTAAACAACCCCATCAGCTCTTTCTGTGGAGGTGACTATCATTCCCCGTCAGGATTGTCCATTACCTTGCTGAGAGCAGCCAAGTTTTCACAGATAAGCATCATTGTCCCAGTATGGATTCTAAGACAGACGGTAAGGGTTAAAAAAAAAAAAGACATTTATTAGACACCAACATAAAATGGAAGACAATTGTTCAAGGAACTTAGATTCAAATGTAATGAACATGTATAAGATGCTGGGATTGAGCAAGGATCTCCTTTCCCCATTTCTCTACTCTTTCTGTGGATGTTTTTTAAAAAAACCCTTTTTCTTTTAGATCTGTGGTTTTCTTTGTTCTGGGAACTCTCCCTGCCATGGCAGACCAGCAGCTATCCGGTGACTTGGAGTCTAGGGGGCTTTTTGAAGACACTGAGAGATTAAGAGCCTTGCACAAGGCCAGGTCTTGTGCATCCAGAACTGGATTTCAGATCCACTTGAGGGAAAATACCAGAGACATGGCAGAACATAGAAATCTGGTTTTCATCACTTTGAATGTGAAGGCATTAAACAAGAGGGATGCATGAAATAAGAAAGAAATGCTTAAGAAGGAGCAGTCAGAAGACCCATGGGACTTGGGGGTCAAGTCTGATAGGTGACCTGATTGACGTATTTCTGCCTGTCCCTCTGTGCATACAGATGAGAGGCCCCTTTCTGAGGCTGGTCCTCAGACTTCATCATCATACTCATCATTCTCATTTCTCTAAGGCACTAAAGTGGACAAAATGCTTTTTAACAACCCTGTGAGGGAGGTGATGCATCTGCCATTTTCCCCATTTCCAGATGAGAAAACTGATTTAGGGTCACACAGCTAATAGGTTCCAGAGCTGCCAGGAGACAAACCAAGGTTCCTGACTCCCCAAATCCAATGTTCTTTCTATTACTGTAAGCAGCTTCTGAAGAAAAGAACCATAGAATCCAGAGAAAGAACTGTGGGAGTAGAAACAGAGATCCAGAGGAAGAACTGTGGGAGTAGAAACAGAGAAGAAAAACAACTGCTTAATCACATGAGTCAATGGGGCTATGACTGGGGATGTAGACTCTAAATGATCACCCTGGTGCAAATATCAATAATATGGAAATAGGTCTTGATCAATGACACATGTATAACCCAGTGCAATTGAGCATTGGCTATGAGAGGGGGGTGAGAGGAGGGGAGGAAAAGAACATAAATCATGTAACCATGGAAAATTTTTCTTAATCAATTAAATAAAATTTTAGAGAAAGAAAAGAACCATAGTCATAAATATAGTGCCCAAAGGCATCTTGGAGATTATCTAATCCAACTGTCCCATTTTACAGTTAATAAACACACAGAAGATTATAGATTTAGAGCTAAAAGTCAACCTTAGAGGCCATCGAGTCCAACTCCCTTATTTTACAAATGAGGAAACTGAGGCTCACAGCAGTTAAATGACTTGCCCAGAGTCACATGGGGAGGACACATCAGAGTCAAGCTTTGAATCTAAACCCTCTTGACTTGATGGTCAGGAAACTCAATGGTTTCCACTTTCCCATAAATATATGCTTTGCGGAGTTAACTGTCCTGGCTTCCTGATCTGGTGGTCAATAGCTCACCTCTGCCAGACTTTATGAAGTTTCCAGCCCAACACTCTAGTCTTCACTGACCCCAGTCAGCTTCCTGGGGTACCAGCTCCTCTTTGGAGCCCATCCAGAGGTCCCTTTCTTTCATCTGCACCATCCAGGGGCATCTAGGTGGCACAGTGGTTAAGAATTTACAGTCAGGAAGACCCAAGTTCAAATCCTACCCAAGATTTAAACCATCTCAATCTCAGCCTCCTTATCTGTAAAATGGAGATAATACTAATACTTATCTTCCAGATATTGTTGCAAGGAAATAATATTTATGAAGCACTTTATAAACTTTAAAACATGATCAAAATGCTAGGTATTATTGTTGTTATGATTAATATATAATTTTTATTATCATTATTACTATTCTCTGTAGTAGAAAGAGCCTTGGGCAGTATCAGAGAGTCTAGATTTAAGTTTTAGATATTTACCAGATGTGTGATTATGGGCAAGTTCCCTTTCCCTTCTGGACCTCGGGTTCTTAATATTACTTGTACTATAGGATGTAAAGAAAGTATTTTGTCATTGATAACACTTTTTATTCAGTATTTCTTCACTGGTTCTGGGATGTATCCAATATGGGAATTCCCTCAATCAGGGAAGATCTCAAACCATCTTACTTCTGATACTGACTGTCTCTTGTCCATCTTTTTTCAAAGATTCCGAGGTAGAAATCAGTCCCAATATCTTGAAGACCAGGCAAGGTCATTTTTACACTTCATAGGTGCTAGTGCGGTGCTCAGGTTGTCCATCTTTTTCTTACTCTCACTCTGAGATCCTCCCATCTCCCTTTCCAATCACATATTTCCTGAATGTTACCATGAAATATTACTTCTTGAGTGTATTGAGCATAATCGTTAGCAACAGACTACATCCTGCTTCCATTCCTCTGTGGTCATCCATTGGTCCGGATGGAGTCATCCTGCAATTCTGATTCTTTGCAGATAGTGGCATGCCAAGATTCTTTAGTTGAACAGCAACAGAACATTTGTGTTAAAAATTTTTTTTGTTCATAAAAACAGCTCAGCCTTCGAAGCACAACACTAATTATCCCCCAAGCACTGTAGTCCCCACTCTAATTCAGAGCTCAATTCATCAGCCATCTTCATTGCCTGCCCTGGACCAACTTAGGGATCATCTGCCACATGTCATAGTCTGGAAATTAGCATTTTTCATCCATTTAACTTTCCCTGTATGAATTGTTAGGCCAATCACTTCAGTGATCAGAGTGACTTGATGCAGTGGCCACAATATCATCCCCAGACAGGTATATCTGGAAGACCTCATCCTCTTTAGAAAATTGCTCTTCCATATGGACCCTGGACAGAACGTTTTTTGTCACAGAGACATTTAGTAGGCATACCCATTCCTGTTCTATGCCTCTCTTCATATTAATAATCAAGATATAGTTGAATCGAACTCAGCAAGCATTTATTAAAGGTCAGCTTTATGCCAGGCCTTATGCTAAAGTATGGGAATACAAAGACAAAAAAGAGACCATCCCTGCTTTCAAGAAACTTATATATTTTTTTATTTAAAAAAAAAAACCTTACCTTCCATCTTAGCAAAGTAGGAGCCTAAGTTCTTTGCAGTCTATCATGTTCTGTTGTAGAAAATCATTTTCAGACACCTGCCTCTTCCCTTCTTATATCATCAAGGATGCCCTCAATATATAGATCACAGAGGTAGAACCAGAAAGGACCTTAGATCCTAGCTGGTTCAGTCTTCCTCATTTTCCCAAGGAAGTCACTAACATTGACTTGCTCATGGTCACGCCAGTAATAATTGTCACAGGTGGGATTTGAACCCATATCCTCTAACTCCAGAATCAATGTTTTGTCTGCTGTACCACTCAAATATCAAGCTCTTAAATTTTTTTTTTATAAAGATGAAAAAGTAGACATGAGGATCAGTTATTCCTAATACTCTCTCAGTGCCCTTTCTTGAGGTGGTAAATACGTGTTTCATTTTGTAAACTTGGTCAGACTCATCTTCATTTCCCAACTTTATCTTTTATGGGTCGTTTTAACTTTTTCAGACAGCACCTCCAAAGGGCTGAGGTCTTGGAGTCCAAAACATGGTGATTCCCATCATCATTGATAATGAGAACAGATCCTTAGAGAAGCACTGACAAATAGATCCCTTTTTCTCTTTGTTGACTTCTCCATCCTCCTCTATCCATGTTCTTTGAGTGATATGACTTGGACAACTCTCTCTCTCTCTCTTTCCCTCTCTCTCTCTCTCTCTCTCTCTCTCTCTCTCTCTCTCTCTCTCTCTCTCGGCTTATCATCATCCACGCATCTCTAATTTTTACAAATGAGTTAGTGTTCTAAACCAACGTGACTTGGCTGCCATCACTCTCAACTTGGCAAAATGGTCAATTACTGTCTGGATAAGGTGGTTTCTGTGCTCATTTGATTTCCTCGTTGTTATGCCTGGTTTACTCAGGTTCAGCCCTTGCATGAAATGATCATGATCAAGGTCAATCTTGGCCTCTTGATTTCCCAGTTTCTAGCATTCATGGCTCTAAGGTTGGTCAGCTTCAAGTTGTTAGGGTTAGATAGGTGTTTTTTACCTTCATTAACGTTTCTTCCAATTAGATAATGATTTTGACCTTTGTCAATATGACTCCCATGCCTATAATCAAATTGTTTCCTATCTATTAAGATATAACTGGTTTCTTTTTCTTTTTTTTCCCCCGTTTTGTTCAGTGTTCACAATATCCAGAGACACTCCTGAAACTCTTAAAGAGAGCATGTTTCTGGGTGGTCGCTGTACTTTGACCTTTTAACCCTAACCAGGTCTTAAACCTTAACCATATTTTCCTACAGATTTCTCTTCATCCTCCCTGCACCCGCCTTCTAGTTGAAGCTTCTAAGAATCAGGAAATAAGTTGTCTTGAATCAAAGGGTTTTCTTAAGGCTTCATAGAACCAGACAAAAACAAAAGGCAACTTGGGTGGGCTTTTGTAGATTTTTTTCCTTCTCTTAACTCACTGTTTTAAAAATTAAATTTTTAAATTTAATTAATTAAATAAATAAAATTAAAAACCTTGAACATAAAATGTTAGCTAATGATTACCAAAGAAGATTCCTAAGAAATATTTCTTTTTTTTTTTTTAACCTTTATCTTCTGTCTTAAAATCAATACCTTCTGGCAAGCAGTCTGGTAGAGCCTATAGGCCCCTTCTAAGAATCATGTTTAAAAAAAAAAATCATGTTTTTAAACACAGAAAATATGTCAGATTACAAAAGAAAACAATTATATCATAAAACTTATCAAAAAAAATTTTAAACCCTTACCTTCCGTCTTACAGTCAATACTATGCACTGGTTCCAAGGCAGAAGAGGGGTAAGGGCTAGGCAATGGGGGTTAAGTGACTTGCCCAGAGTCACCCAGCTAGGAAGTATCTGAGACCAGATTTGAACCCCAGTACCTCTTGTCTCCAGGCCTGGATCGCTATCCATTGAGCCACCCAGCTGTCCTTTTTTGTTTTGTTGGCTTGTTGTCTCCTCCATTATTTTATATATAATTATATATTATATGTGTAATAAAATAATATATATAATTATAAATTATAATATAAGCTCCTTGAAAGCCAGGACTGTCTTTTACCTCTTTTTATATTGCCATCCCAGTGCCTTATATGGAGTAGGCACTTGACAAAATATTTATTAAGTTGAACGGACACTCACAGCACCCAGACCCTATATCTAGGCACAGACCTTCCTGTGACATCCCTGGGCATTTGCCTGTCCTGAGACAGGGACCCCAACTGAGGAAGATGGTGAAGTTGTTCCTGCTTCTGAGTCGTGTTCAGACCACTGAGTCCTTCGGGTATTTTGATTGTTTTCCAGGCCCCGGACGAGTACTGTCTGATCTGGATCACGGCTGACCTGGTCTCCTTCACACTCATTGTGGGCATTTTCATACTTCAGAAGTGAGTAATGTCAGGTGCCCTCCTTCAACCTTACCCCAGGCCCCACTTTCTACCCAGCAAGGACCAGCCTACCTTGGGCTGCATCTCAGGAACCTTTCAGCTGTGACTTTTATTGTGCATTAGGATTACTTTGGGGACCTTGGATAAGTCATTTAATTTGTCCAAGCTTTAGCTTCTTTTTCAAAATGAGGAGATTGGTCTAGTTCAGCAGTGTTGACATAGAAAACCATAAATGAACTTTCTCTATGCTTTATTATATTTGTCATATTTTTTTTAGACCTTTCCCAGTTCTATTCAGTCGACTCGAGTAAGCATTAGACGTTTGTCATCCTTGGTCTAGATAATTCTCTAAGTTCTAAATCCTTTCAGTCCCAGAGTTTTCTTCTCCCTTGTAGCCAGAGGTCAGAACCCCAGAGTCAAACTCAAACATATAAGGGGGGAAAAACCTGGAGTCAAAAAGTTTGGCCCCATGTGTGCCTTGTGTCTGGCAAAGTGGTGATCTGGAATGAGCTCTGGACTGAGCATCAGAAGACCAGGTTTCAGATCCCAGAATGACAATGACAAGTCACTTTCTGCCTCTAAGCTCTTCTGCAAAATTGGCCTGACAGTCCTTTCCCATACTTCCTCTCAGAAACAAGTGTGATGGACCACTTGAGAGAATCCAGGCACTTTATTTAAAGAGGATAATAATAACATTTCTAGCTGTGCCTCCATTTTAAAAACTCATCTTTTTAAAAGCTCTTTGTAATCTACAAAGGAGCTCTTAAGAAAGGAATGTCTTATAATGGATTTAGGAGGGAGGCATCCTGCCACCAACACAAGTGGATACAGGGATCTGCTTCATGTCTCAAAGCCTCATTTTCTTCCTCTGTGAAATGGGGATAATAATGTCCAAAGTACTTGCCTTACAAGATTGTTGTGAGGCTCAAATGGAATTAATAGGTAAAGTGTTTTTGCAAACTTTAAACCACTATAGAAATATTACCTATTAGTAGTATTATTATAACTGGTTATTTAAACCCTTTAGGGGATTAACTTATTTAACTTGTTATTAGTTAATTAATTATTAATCTATTGGATTTATTATTAACTTGTTCATTTAAACCCTTTAGGGGTTTAACAGTTTATGACATCCTTTATCATTTTAAAATGATTTGTAGTTTACGAGACACTTAACACAATTTGTGAGCTCTTCTACTTTTTACAAGGCCCTTTTCTGTTTTCAAAGTTCTCAGTAGTTTTCAGAGCATTTTTTCTTGTCTATTTTATGTCTACTCTGTGCCAGGTACTAAATTAGGTGCTGGAGATATAAAGACAAAAATGAGACCATCTTTGCTCTTAAAATGTTTACCTTCCACTGGGTGCACAGAGTTATCTCAGCAGTTAAATTTTTTAAAATAATTATGTCCCTTTGAAAATATCCCCCTGTTCAAGGAGAGCCTTTTAAAGTTGCATTTGGTGTATTGGTTCTTCACTGGGGATCTGAAACCCTCTACCTTTCAGTCAGTTGTGTGACTGGGAATGTGTGTTCATTTGCAGAGAATCATTGGCAGAAACCTGGGCAAGTCACTTAACCTCTGTTTGCCTCAGTTTCCTCATCTGTAAAATGAGGATAATAATACCACCTACTTCCCAAGCCTTGTGAGGATCAAATGAGATCATAATTATAATACTCTTAGCACCATGCCTGGCACATAGTAAATACTAAATAAATGTTTGCTATCAATATCACCCTTATCATTATTAATATGCTTCTCCTTATTATCATTATCATTGCTTTTCTCAGAATCTGCATCATTATTATATCTTTATTGTCATCATGATTCTCTTTGCTGTTGTCATCCTCATCATTATTTTTGTTTTATGTTATCAAGGTTGCCCTCGGCCATACATAGGACTGTAGGGCCTGCTTCCCCTCTCCGTTCTCCCACGTGCACCCCTTTGGAGTGGACAGCATGGGGAGGAGCCCATTTGTAGAGTGGGGAAGTCATTTAGCCAATCGTCCTGCCCCAGGGAGGCAGCTACAGGACCTGAGCCGAGAAGGACCCCAATTCCCCTGGGTCTCTCTCAAGGGTCTTTTTCACCCTCTCTCATCCTTGTCCCAGAAGATGTCGGGGTGAGAAGCTGCCCTGCCTTTCCCCATCAGCAACCTGTGAAACACCATCTCTGCCCCCACCAAAGGCTGCAGGGCCTTCTTCCCAAGGACTGTGCCTTCAGGAGGCATCGGGGAGGTGTAGCCTGGCCAGGGAGAGAGCAACAAGCTCGTGGGGGTGGTGTAGGGGGGAGCCGTCCCCTACTGGCCCTGGCTTGGGCCCCCGGCATCCCCTCGCCTTCTCTGACCGCTGTGCCTGTCCCTCCTCTCTTTTCTGCTGCACTCGGGCCTCTCTCAGCTATCACTTGATCAGGTAATTCTGCTGATGCCTTTCTTTCCTCCCCCCACTTATCCTCTGTCCTTCCCATTCCTCATTCCTCATTGATTTTCCTTTTCCTTCCTCGTCCTCCACTTCCCTCTACTGTGTGATTCCCTCTATCTACTCCCTTCTTCCTCTTTCACTTTTTCATCATGTCATTTTCTCTTGCATCTTTCTCAGTTCTTCCTATATGCTGTTCTCATGTCCTTTTCCTTCTGTCCTGGTGGGGTAGCAAGAGCCCTAGAAACTCAGTTTGGTCCCTGGCTTACCCTATGACCTTGGATAAATCACTCCTCTTCTTGGGGGCCCCATTCTCCCCCTATAGCAAATGAGGATGAAATGGTGGCTTAAGATCCCTTCCAGTTCTGGGAATCTCCTACTTTTCTTCTCCCTCCCTTTCCCTCTTCCCAAAGAGTTCTTTCCTCCATCCTATCGGCCCCATATTCCCCTTGGATAGAAGAACTGCCCTCATCAGAGAGATGGTGAGGAGACGGGCAGGGACTAGATGGGGAAGAGGAAAAGCCACTGCTATTGGCAGGTATCTCAATCAGTGATTTCTTGCAATCTCAAAAAGAAGAGAAAGCTGCCTCAGTCTCCCCACTTTCCCTTCCCAAGAATTTTCCTTCAGTCCCTAGGCCTAGAGTTCTTAATCATTTTTGTCCTTGGATCCCTTTGGCAGTCTAGGGAAGCCTGTGGCCCCGTTCTTACAATCTTATTTTTAAATGCATAGAATAAAATACATAGGATTGCAAAGGAAACCAATTATGTCAAAATACAGTTTTTATATGTATATAATATTCAACATATATTTGATTTTTTATATATTTAATATAATATATATGTAATATATTTAATATAACACATATTTATACACCCACACTTAAATTTTTTTTAAGCTCCCAGACCCCAGGTTAAGAACCACTGTTCTAAGCCCCCTCCTGAGCCAAAAAGGAGGGAGCTGTGAGTGCTAAAACTTAACTATCCAAGTGGCATGGGCTCTGCTGCATGACAAGGGAGTTCTGGAGCTCTGTAGGGGTGAAAACAGGTGCTAATTGCAGTCTTATTCCCAGACCAGACTTTCTACCGTGGCAGTGTCTGGTAGGTCATGGTTGGCATTGAACTTAGCAAGATTCTAGCACAATTCAGGAAATAACCTAGATACATAGTACTCTCTGTCTCTGTCTGCCTTTCTTAATCTTTCTTTCTCCCGTTCCCTTTTTCTTTTCTCTCTCTCTCTCTCTCTCTCTCTCTCTCTCTCTCTCTCTCTCTCTCTCTCTCTCTCTCTCTCTCTCTCTCTCTCTCTCTTCCTCTCTCTCTCTCTCTCTCTCTCTCTTCTTTCCTCTCTCTCTGTCTCTCTTTATCTCTGTCTCCCCTTCATCTCTTTCTCTCTCTATCTCTGCCTATCTGTCTATCTGTGTGTCTCTGTCTCTTTTTCATTCTCTTTCTCTCTGTGTGTCTCCCTCTCTCTCTGTTTCTCTGTCTCTCCCCCTCTCTCTCTCTCTCTCTCTCTTCTCTCCCCACCCCTCCTTCTCTCAGTGTACATTAGTTTCTGCTTGCCACACTTCTGCTTCTCTTTCTGTTGATGGTCATAGGTTTCTTCCCCTCTCTCTTTCCTTCTGCCTATTCTGTCCTATAATTCTCCCTCCCTCTCTGTCCTGGTTATAAAATGAATAGTTTGCAAAACTCTTCTCCCCTTCCCTGCTCTTAATCCCTCCTTAACCTTACCTCCTCCTCTTTGGGTCCTGATCCCAGTTCTCCCACTAACTTGTTATATGACTGTGGCAAATCACTTCCCTCCTGGGCCTCAGTTTGCCCATTTGCCAAATGAGGAGGTTGCCCTGGGTCATCTTGGAGATGCCTTCTAGCCCTGGTATTCCAGGAATCTGTGGCTGGGTTGGCACAGCTTCAGGCTCCTTTCTGCCTCCATTCCTTTTCCTATTTCCCAGCTTACTGCCCAGCAGCCTTTCCCAGCAGGACTGACTTGCATCTTTTATGGTGTTGTCCGAGACCCCCTTAGTTGCCCTGTCCTCCAAGGATAGATAGGAAGGAAGCTCTGGCTCCCATCCCAGGCTGTGGCTGTTCTAGATGGGCCTCTCATGGTGCCAGTGGCTCTTTACCTGAGTACTTCAATTTAGTAGTAATAGAATCTTTTTAAACACATGTCAGAGAAGCTGACATTTAAAGGGATCCTAGCTGAAAAAAAAAGAAGAATCACTTTCATAAAATACTGTCACTAATTCTTTTTGTGTATCATTCCAGATTTTCATATGTTGTGGTCACTTGAGATGGAGCCCACTGTGGTATTCTTAGCATTACCCCTCCAGTGCAAATTTGTACCTATTTTCTTGCCAGAACTAGCCGTCAGCCCATTTCTGAGGATTATTAATTAATAATTATGGAATAATAAATGCTTCATTTATTTAAATTTTTAATATAAATATATTTATATAAATATTTAAAAATATTTTTAAATTTTATCTTTAAAATATAATTATAATAAATATTAATTAATAAAATAATCCTATTGATTTGGGGAGGGAATGAAGCCTTTCCCTGTTCCCTAGGGTAAGCCCCTAAGTGGGAGAAGAACCCTGGCATCCTCTGTGTCCCCATGACAAGGCATTCTGCACCCCCTGCCCCCCAGCAGAAGATGGAACCCAAGGCATCACTGATTATCTCCTCCTTTCCCTTCTCTGTCCCTTACTCATATGTGTGCCCCCTCTTGAAACCCTTCCTCCTACCCAGTCTCCCCTTCAAGCTCTTCTTCCATTATTTCTCTAGTCAGTCTAATTAGTTTCCCTTGGCCATCAGAGGAACACCCTCAGCATGACTGATTTAATGTGTTAGGCCATAGTCCTGAGCAGTTTGGGACTGTCATGTCGCTTTGG
This sequence comes from Monodelphis domestica, assembly GCF_027887165.1. NCBI lineage: Eukaryota > Metazoa > Chordata > Mammalia > Didelphimorphia > Didelphidae > Monodelphis > Monodelphis domestica. The sequence continues at coordinate 344,110,043 of NC_077230.1, forward strand.
GTAAAAAAGAAGGCAAGCATTGCCTCCTGGGCGATAAGCTCCAGTTCCCTTTCAGTCTTCTGCCCACTGTGCTCATAGAGATCAATCCAGGAAAAAAAAAAAACCCTCCTCCATTTCCCCCACCCTTCTGTCCTTCATTCTTTCCCTTGCTTTCTTCTTCTCTAGCTGTTATAAGTAGATTATATCACACCCCCCTATTACTGTAGACCCCGGTGCTGGCAGACTCCCTATTACAGTAGCTCCCACCCCTGCAAAGCTCTTAGAGTAGACTCCTGTGGTAGTGAACCCCTAGTATAACAGCCCTTTATGGAAGCAGTAAGCCTCTTTTATGGCCACCTCTAAATGTAGCAGACCTCCCTACAGCGTAGAGCAGACTTCCTCTGACAGGAGCCTTGGTGAAAACAGGCCCTCGTTTTAGTGGGTCCTTCTTATAGAAGACCCCTTTTAAAGCAGAGCTGTTTTAGCAGATTCCTGTTACAGCCTATTCCTTGTCTTAGAGGCCTCACTAGACTTTTCTAATAGCACACCTCTATTATAGCAGGCCCCTGTTGTGTACTAGATAGCAAATCTCCATTATGCCAGAGACCCCTTAGACCAGATCGCCAGGTTTTTTAAAGCCCCTGTTTCTGGTTGATAATTGTTCTAATAGATGTTATCTATTAGATGCCTTGTGCCCTCCAGTGATGTTGTAATGGATCCCCTTTAATAAAGGGAATAAAAATTAAAAAAATAACAATTTTAACAAATAAAAAAATTAGGTTAAAATTAATCCCTGACACAGTAGGCCTCTTGTACAGTGGCACTCCTGTCCTAGCTGACACCTCAGGAATTATGACCCCTATGGCAATACATTGCCAATAATATAGATCTTGTAATAGCAGGCCCTTATAGAGGCCTCTATTATAGCAGGCAGCTGGAATAATGTTCTATTATAACAGGCCCTTCTTACAGAGGCCTCTATTGTAGCAGGCAGCTGGAATAGTGATCTGTATTAGCAGGGTCCTCTTATAATATACCTTTCAAATATATAACAGTTGCTTCTTCATAGTTAGCATTTCTTATGCCAGGCTCCTACATACAGGAAACCACTGTAGTGATCTGTATTATCACTGGTATAGAAGGCCCCTCTTATAGTATACTTTCAAATACATAACAGACCCTTCTTAATAGCTAGCATTTCTTATATTAGGCCTATCGCAAGTCATGTAATAGTGATTTCTATTATAATAGGCCCATGTTATAGCAGGCCATTGTAGTATTAATCTCTGGTACAGAAGGTCCCTCTTTATAGTATACTTTTAAGTATATAACAGATCCTTCTTAATAGCTAGCATTTCTTATATTAGGCCCCCTATTAGATAGAAAGTCACTGTAATAGTGATTTCTATTATAACAGGCCCTTTTTAAACAAAACCCTATTATAGCAGGCCACTGTAATATATCTTTCAAAAATACTTCTTAGTAGCTAGAATTTCTTATATTAGTTCTTATTATATAGCAAGCCACTGTAAGAGTAATTTCTTTTGTAGCAAGCCCTTCTAATACCAGACCTTTATCATGATAAGTCCCCTATGAATAGTATTTCCATTATAGCAGACTACTCTTTTAATGAACCCCTAAAATAAGAGACCAGTGTTCATGATTAGATCCTCTGGAATCATGGCCTCTGTTATAGCAGACCCCTCGCAAGGGTAGGGAAATAAACATTTACCATTAATGGGGGCAGGGAACAGGACTCTTAGGTGCCAGACTAGGCTGTGCTACTCTGGGACCTTGCTCAAGGCCCTTTCTGAGCCTCAGGTTTTCTCGGGACCTCGTAGGACTCTTCCGACTCTGCAGTCTAAGACGTCATCTAACTGACAGAACTGGATCGATGACTCTTAGTTCCCCCTGCTTTTTGGAACACCCCCCTCCAAAGGGATTCCTGAAGTTTACGGTTTCTGTCTTGGAAAAGGAAGAAACAGCAAGACCCAAGAGCCAGAGGCTCAGCCCTGTGATCAGGCTTCCTGAACCTGACCCTAACTGGCTCTTACTATGCAGGCGGGGCCAGCTGGCTCAGGGCTCAGGCCGGGCCACCCAGGACAGTGGGGCCTGACCCTTGACCTTCTTCCCACCCCCAGGTGGCGATTGGGCAACATCCGGACCTACAACCCAGAACAGATCATGCTCAGTGCCGCTGTGCGTAGGACCAGCCGCGATGTGAAGATCATGAAAGAGAAGTTGATCTTTTCAGGTGAGCCACCATAGTGTCACTCTGAACCTGAGAATTTTTTTCACATTCACAGAACCCAGGTTAAGACTGCCAACCATAGAGGGCAGCTAGGTTGGACAAATGAGGTTGTGGGTTCAAATGTGACCTCAGACACTTCCTAGCTGTGTGATCCTGGCAAAGTCACTTAACCCCCATGTTCCAGCCCTTACTGCTCTTCTGCCTTAGAACGAATATACAGTATTGTTTCTAAGATGGAAGGGGAAGAATTTCTATCATAAAAATTGTCTCTCTACAGTTCCTCCCTAGCCCTACCCTACAACATAGGTAGATATGTCCTAGCCAGTGGACTTTTCCAAGGGAAAGTTGAAGCAAAGTGTGTGGATGGGCTTCTCTCTCTTGATATGCTGTCCTTTATATGGCCCCTGGGAGGACGCATACGCTGAGTCCTACCTCTGTCCGCAGAGAGAGGTTTGTGCTAGTCCCAAAGAAATCAAAGCGAGTCTTTCCCATTTCTGAGACACAGATTCCGGCAACGGGCTCGGGCAGATTTGACCCAGGCTGTAAATTCAACAAACATTTGCCATCCAGTGGGACAGCCAGCCCTAAAGACTTGAATGTCACATTATCATGATGAAGAGGAGGGAGCTCGCCCTCAGAAGACCCCGCTCCAGCCCAGATGGAGCCACTGAGAGGTTGTTGGGGTGGCCTTGGCCAAAAGCACTTCCCCTGTCTAAATCAGTTTCCCCTTCTGTAAATGGGAGTTGGAATAGTTGTCCTGTCGGGTTCCTTCCCTTTCTGACCCTCCTTACCTTGTGCTCTACACTGTAAAAAATAGACTCGAATACAGGACTACAATCCCCATGAGCCTTTGCTCCACTTCCCCAGAATGCCTTGTAATCTCTTTTTCATCTTTACAACACCCTATTTTCTATGTTCTCTTCTAGCTTGAGTATCTCATGTTCTGCATTCACAGAATCACTGACTCTCAGATCTGGGAGGAACTACACAAGGCATCGAGTCCAACCCTTGCCCGCATCATGAATCCTATCTTTAAGATTCCCCCAAATCATTCATGCTGCGTCTCCATAATAACTCCTGGGGAGGGGTTCCTAGGACAGCTCTCCATTAGAAAGTTTTGCCTTACTCGAATTGAAATCTGGCTTCAGTCCCACTGAGAAGAGTTTATTAACTGGTCAAAATCCAGACTTCTGGGTTCTTAACTGTCGAGAGTGCTGAACCCAGTTTGTTTTCCACCCATATATATTGCTAAATAAATCATTTGTCTGGGTACTACTCAGTTTTATTATTATTTATTATTTAACTTAACAATTTGTTGGTGTGTTTCCTAAAATGAGACACATACATCAGAACTACCCCCAACAGGACAGCTGGGTGGCTCAGTGGACTGAGAGCCAGGCCTAGAGATGGGAGGTCCTGGGTTCAAATGTGGCCTCAGACACTTCCCAGCTGTGTGACCCTGGGCAAGTCACTTTCCATGAGTCACACAGCCCCAGGCTTAGCACTCTATCTACTGAGCCACTTAGCTTTCCCACCATTAACTTGTTTTTAATGATTTTTTTTGAGGAAGTTGGTGGTACAATGGACATTAGAGCCAGGCCTGGAATCATGAAGACTCGAGGTCAAATCCAGCCTTAGATACTTCCTAGCTGTGTGCCCCTGGCCTAGCCCTTGCCACTCTTCTTCCTTGGAGCCAATACACAGTATTGATTCCAAGACTTTTAGGGGGGGAAAAAAACCTACCCCAGATGAGGTCCAACCAGGGCTGACAAGAATGACTTCCTCACTGTCTTCTCTCCAGATGGGAAGGGTTCTTTACCTTTTCACTGCCATGGATCCTTGGAGCAGTTTGGGGAGACCTAGCAACCCTTTTCAGAATCCTATAGCACCTACTATGTGCCAGGCCCTGCACTAAGTACTTTACAGATAGTGTCGCAACTCTGGGAGGTAGATGCTATTATCTTCATTTTACAGTTGAGGAAACTGAGGCAAACAGAGGACAAATAGCTTGCCAGGGACACACAACTAGGAAGTATCTAAAGCTGGATTCCAGGCCTGGCACTAATGTCCATTGTACCACCAGCTTCCTCAAAAATATTCATTAAAAACAAGTTAATGGTGGAACAGCTAAGTGGCTCAGTAGATAGAGTGCTAGGCCTGGGGCTGGGTGACCCAAGGAAAGTCACTGAATCCTATTTGCCTCAAGTCAAAAATGTTGCCTTAAGGAAAGAAAGAGGTCCAACTGATGGCTGAGGACTCCACCTGGCTTCTGTATCCTGCCTCTGCTATTTTGTTTTGTTGCAAGTTTTTGGCAAAGGCTAGTCTGGCAGTCTAAATTTGCTCCTGCCTGTTTCTCTCTCCTTTAATAACTGTTGTTGACCTTTCGATAGTGTGTTAAGTTTTTTTAATAAAGTTATTTTATTTTTACCAATTCCACGTAATAACAAATTTCCACATAAGTGTTCTGAAGTTATATGATCCAAATTGTCTCCCATCTGTAGTAGGCAAAGAAAGATTGCAAAATGATTCTGAAAAAAAAATCTGCAAAAAAAATTCATTTTGCAGAATCATTTTGCAATCTTTCTTTGCTTACTACACATCCTCCCTTCCCAGCACTGGCAAGCAATTCGATCTGGATTATCCATGCATTATCGTGCACGTTTTAAGTTTTACAGAGCATTTTACAAAAATGTTATCATTTGAACTGCACGAAACTTTATGAGGTAGGTCTGACAAGTATTATTCCCATTTTATAGGCGAGAAAATGAAGCATCCGGGAGGCTAAGGGATTCACCCTCAGGGTGGAGTTTAGACCCCAGGTCTACAGAGACTCCAAGATCAGCACTCTTCTCAATCTATCAGTCGCACCCAGAGCCCTCTCCCACGCTCCTACTAGCTCCGCCATCTTCTGTTCAGAGAACCCTCCAGTTTTGTCATTCCCCATCCCAAGGTCCCTCTCAGCTGGGACATTCACTGCTCCAAGAAAGCTTCCACCCCCAGCATTCCACATTCTGTCATGGTGGATTCTAAGACCATAAGCCCCAGTGGAGACGGCAGAGCTCTTTCTCTCATTCTTTCCCACTAGATGGCAATAGGAACCCTGTTCCCAGACCTCCCCACTTCCCCTTTGCTGGTGATCCATGAAGCAGTGCTAAGTCGCATCCCACGAGCCCGAGTGCTTGGCAGGAGGATGCTGGCCACGAAGCCATCTCCCCTGATTCCTTCATCCTGGCCCCAGACTCAGCCCTGAGCAAACACAGTCATTGGCTAGACTAGATAAGAGAGCGAGGATCACTCCATATCGATGAGAATGTTTAATTAAAAAGTATTGAATTGGGGGAAGCTGGGTAGCTCAGTGGATTGAGAGCCAGGCCTAGAGACAGGAGGTCCTGGGTTCAAATCTGGCCTCAGAAACTTCCTAGCTTTTAAGTATTGGATCCCATCAGATCTTGCTTTGTGACCCTCCAGGGTATCTCCACAAAATCAGCTAAAGGCATCTTAAAATAGAAAATTGTTTTTCCTCAATCCTTACTTTCCTTCTTAGAATCAATTCTATGTTATTAGTTCCTAGGCAGAAGTGCAGGGCAAGGGGGAGGGGGGGTTAAGTGACTTGCCCAGGGTCACACAGCTAGGAAGTATCTGAGGCCAGATTTGAACCTAGGACCCCCCATTTCTAAGCCTGGCATTCCATCCACTGAGCCATTGAGCTACCTCCAATAGAACTGTTCTTAATCTATTGCATCTAGGGAGAGTTGGGCAGATGTGGTCCAGAACTGACACCAGGTTGTAGGGAATTCCCCATCTCGACATCCCTCCCTCAAAGTGGAACACTTTACTTCCCCTTCTGGAATTCAAGGAAATGACACTCTTCACTGTCATCCCCAGAATCCTGAGCTTTCCTGGTCCCTTTACCAGTGTCTCTTGTCCCCTTGACCAGCGAGGGGACTAGCACAAAGATGAAGTCAAATGGAGCTTCTAGGACCCCCGGACAAAGAAATAAGACCATTCTTCTCCTACCCCAACCTATTAGTTCAACCCATTCAAGAAACATTTCCTCACTTATTTTATGCAGAGTGCTATGCCAGATTGGGGGGAAAGGGGGCACAAGTAACAACAACTGTAGGATTTAAATTAATGTCCAAAACTTCAAATATTATTTTTATAAAGTTTATTATCTGACAAAATAGAACCAAGTGACTAAGTTTTTCTACCTGCTCAGAATGCCCGCTCCACCAAAGCCTCAACAGGACAGAGACAGAGACAGAGAGAGAGACAGGGACCTCCACCCAATTTATATCCTGTCTACATCAGCATGTAACGACAGGAAGTGAGTGGTGTTCTGGGAATCGTAGTTTTTAGGGTAACAGATTCAAATTACACACAACATTTATTAAGCACCCAATATGTATTGAGAGATAATAGAAAAACAAAAGATTCAATTCTCATCCTCAGGGAGTTCACAGTCTAATCAGTGGAATGAGAATATGGTAACTACAGAAGAGGAGTACAAAGTGCCAAATAAAAATAAGAGGGCAGTGGGGAGGGAGGGGATCAGGGAGACTTCATGGATGAAGGGGCATCAGAATCACATTGCATCTTGGAGAATAAACAGGCTACCAGAAGATAGATAGATTATTTTTGTATTTCCCCCTGGGACCTAATACAAACTCTACAGTTATTCAGTCAACCCATATTTTTTCCTAGCTCCTCCTATGTACTCAGCAATGAGCTGCACACCAGACTTGATGGCTGCCTTATAGATGGTTGGAATAAATGCATGACTTAATTTTCTTCAACCATTTATAAAGCTCCTACTATGCACAGAATCCTATGCTTGACAGTTGGGGGAAATATAAAATTTGGGTAAAAGAGAGCCTCTCTGCCCTTTTGGCACTCACTGCCTAAAAATGAGGTTGCAGATTGTGAAATTTAGAGCTAGAAGGAACTTTATTGATCATCTACTCATTGTACAGATGAGGAAAATGAAACCTAGAAAGCAGGAACTTGTCCACGGTGCTGAAGTTAGTGGAAATAGGGCCTAAATACCCACTCTGCTTAAGCTGAGACAAAGGCCCAAGGCCCTGGATAGCCGAGGCAAAGAAAAGAGATCAGTCCCTATCACTCACGTGACCAAAATGGAGAAACAGTCTCAGGGCTCCTCCACACCAAGCACCGGGCTCCAACCACCACCTTCTCCCTCCACACAGGAAGTCCCCAGAACGCCTGAGCTGTCCTCTACCTCACTTCCTGTGTCTCACCTGTGCCAATGGTGGCTCTAGCTTAACCCAGGACCGCCCAGAGGTCTGTCCCCTTTGCACATGTCTGTTGAAGGCCATATTCTCAAATAATTAAATCTTGAGCTTTGCTGCAGCCCTTCCTAAATCCTGTTACCCTGAGCAGGGTGGAGATTGTAGTTTCCAAGACCTGATTCTGTTATTCCAAGTATCTCTATTGTTATTGATCAGGAAATAGCTAAATCCCATATTCTAAAGAATGATCTGAATAGGGTTGAGTAGTTTTGAAATTCACAGAAGTCAGGGAAAGTGGGGAAAGTCCTGGATTTAGAGTGAGAAGACCTGAGTTCAAATCCCACTCTTTTCCTTTCTCCTGTGATATTGAGCAAATCCCTTCTCTGACAAAGCCTTTCATTGGTTAAATGAATGCTGGCTGAATTCTATGACTCCTAAGGGCTCTTCCAGCTCTAATCCTATGAATTTATGCATGCTATAGATCTATAAATCCTCCTTTCTTCCTCAGTCTTTCCAATTCCTCCTGTTAGCCCTTTTCTTTTCAAAAGTGTCTGTTCCTCCTCCAGTCCTTTTAATTACTTCCTGGAAATGACAGAACTCACTTTTAATTAAGTTTGATCTGCATTATTAACAGTTTCTCCATCACTTTAAATCTAGGCAATAATTAAAAAAAAATAAATCAAGCCCTGATTTGCTGAAATTTTAACAATGGACAGGTCTGTTGGATCTAACGCCAGCACACCCTTTCTCCTGGTCCTTCCTAATGTTTTCTACTCTTAGGAGCCTCCCTTCCCCTTCTATCCCTTAAACCAGTGGTGACAAACTCAGTGAAAACAGAACCATTCAACCCTTCATAAGGATCCCTATGGGTGTATATTGACTTTGAAAACCACATGTTGGCATTATTTCTGTTTTATGGCATTTTTATGTATTGTTAAATATTTCCCAGTTACACTTTAATCTGGGTCAGGCCTCACTGGGGAGAAAGCAGTGTGGTTAACCAACACCTCTTCATGAACACCCCTGGGGTGCTTCTCCACCTCATATCTACCTCAATGATTCTACCCTTTGAGATCTCTCCCTCTCCTTCCCTTCTATCCCACTTTCAAATTCTCTTTCTCTCCCTGTGCGACCATTCCCTCCACTTCTACTTCTCTCCCCAACCCCAGGCTCTCTCTGTCCCCTTGACTCTAGCCCTCTTCAGAATTTCTCTATCTCTCTGTTCTCTTCAGAGTTTTGTAATGATTAAAATTATGAGGTTGATAGTAGCTTAATAACTTTATTAAATCAAAGTAGTAGTAGTCAAGAGAGGAAAAGGTAGGAAAGAGGTAAAGAGACACTTAGCTTTCTAATCTATTGGTTGCCATGCTGGGCCTGTGGCTAAACTCCAACAAGAGTTCCTTCAGCTCTCCACACTTCAACCAGAAGACCCCAAAGATTTCCTGGTCTCCCTTTATAAGCTCTTTTCTCCACTCACTCTCACATGTAACATCTCAGGAACCAATCATAGTTTCTTAATTTTTCTGGCACCGCCCAGGGGAGGTGATGTCTATGGAATCAGTTTCTGTCTCCCTGGTTCCTTGATTCTTTAACTTCCTTTCTCTGAGGCTCATCTATACCTGAATTTACTCAGTGGTCTTTGACCTCTGGGTTATTGAGAGTTGAAAAAGGTGACATAATGGAGAGAGAAATTTGCTTCTGACAGTCTCTCTCCTTCCCTGACCTTCCCTCCCCGTGACATGTGCTCTGAAAGTCTCTGGAGATAAACCACCTAATTCAGGGTCCCAACTGGCTTCTTGGCTCTTTCCCCTACTCAACTCTTCTTTTTTCTTTTTTTTTTTTAGCGCTTCTTATCTTAGAATCAATATGGCATATTGGTTCCAAGGCAGAGGAATGGTAAGGGCTAGGCAATGGTGGTTAAGTGACTTGCCCAGGGTCACCCAGCTAGGAAGTGTCTGAGACCAGATTTGAATCCAGAACCATGCCTGGCTCTCAATCCACTGAGCCACCTAGCTGTCTCTACTCTTCTCTTTACATAGATCTTGGTATCTTAGAGAACCATCGAATTTAAAACCATAAGGAGCTTTCAAGTTCTAGTCTGATGGCTTCACTCATTTTATATATGAGGAAACTGACATCCAGAAGGATTATAAGACTTGCCCAAGGTCCAACAACTAGAGCCAGGAGTTTTTCCATGACATCTTCTTGATGTATAGCTCTGATCATAGACCTCCTCAACTCAGAAGCCTTCCGTGGCTCTCCTTTGCCTGTAGGCTAAAAGATAAACTGATTCCAGCATTTAGGACCCTTGATAGTCTTTAGGCTATCTCTCCAGATGTGTCCCTTACTACTTGCTCTGTGAAATTAGAATCTGTTACCCTCAAAACCACGATTCCCAACACCCTACTCACTTCCTATCTTTCCTGCTGACATAGGCAGGGTATATATTCTGGGTAGTTCTGCCTCTCACTCTCTTTACTTCCTGTCGCGGCTTTGGTGGAGTGGGGATTTTTGAGCAGGTAGAAAAACTTAGTCCCATGGTTCTATTTTGTCAGTTGATAAACTTTAAAAATAATACTTGAAGTATTGGACATTAATTTAAATCTTACAACTCTCACATACTAAATAATAACCTAATGCCTTTACCACTGCAGGGAGAGGTGGAGGGAAGAAAGGGAGGTAGAAAATCAACACAATTATCAGATATTATTTCTATGTATAAGTGAAAAAGTAAATACATTTAAGTAATAATAATCACTTGGCGCTTTAAGGTTCAGAAAGACTTTACATATATTACCTTATTTGAATTATTGAATAAGGATGGGGTTGGGGGAACCCCAGCAAAATCCTAGAGACACGCCAGGCTGTGAAATGTCCAGTTTCTCTGGAACCAGAGTCCTTCCCCCTTCCCTGCTTCCCCCAGAGCCTGAGTATTGTGTCTCTGCCTCCTCCACCCCTCTTCTTCCCTGGCCCTAGTGCCTCCCTTTCACAAACACTTATATTAATTACCCTTTGTCTTTCTGCCTCCCAGAAATCAGCGATGGCGTAGAGAACACGGATGATCTCTCCATGTGTTCTGAGAATGGCTTTTCCAATGATGTCCTCACCCCCATGGAGCCCAAGACTCGCCCTGGCAGAGGAGGACGCTAACTCTGAAAGATCCAGTGGTCCCGGCCCACTCCCACCCTTCCAGCCCAGCATGGGCAGGGCCCCTGGGCCCCATGGCCTGGCCTGTAAATATGTAGAAAGCCCTCTGAGAGCTGGTGGTAAATGTAGGAAGCTGGGGTGCCAGGCAGAGGCCAGCAGAGGGTACCCCACGCAGGTCCCCAGATTGGCCCCAGTGATGAGCTCAGTGGGACACAGTTGTTGGGATGCCTTCCCCATCCCCCTCAGCTCTGCCCTCGCCCCCCACCAACCCTGTTAGGGTCCTCTCTGGTCAATCACCTCTTCCCTGTGTGTGTTCTGGATGGTCAGGAGGGAGAGCCAAACCGTCCTTGACGGCCCTTTTGGGAGGTGCTTGATTCCAGTCCTGCCGGGAGGAGGAGAGACCACGGCAGTCCCAGAGCCCAGCTGCTATGAAGATGGGGGCGGAGGGACTGAAGAGACCGAGCACCCCTTGTCAGCTCCCCATGGGGGAAGCTAAGAGGAAACCCCAGGCAGGAGCTAACTCTTCTCTCCCCATACCCAAGGCAGAGATGTTGCCTAGCTCCACTCTGCCACCACAAGGGAACTACAGTACAAGAGGGTTCAGTGGTTAGGGCTACCTGGGACTCTTTCAAACCACTGAGGGGACCATATGTGTGTGAGATGTCTGTCCGTGCGCATGAATGAAATTCAATTTTTTTTTTAATTTTTAAATATGGCCTACAAGGGCAATGGGCCCCGCTCTGGTGAGCCCCAAGACAACTCCTGTCACCGTGTAAATATTAAAGCACAAGTGACATCACTTCCTGGAGAATCTCTTTATTTAGCAAAATGTTCTGTTTCTTGTGTTCTCAGCCCATCTTGTGGCTAGCAGCAGAGGGCTGCCAGCATGGCAGAGGTGGAAGCGGGGAATGTTTAGCCTGGTAAAGAGAAGGCTTGTGGGGATGGATACTAGTTAACATTTATAGGGTGTATAGTGATTAAATCCATGGTTGGACTAAATATAAGAGAATGTGGTCGCCAATTTAAAAATTAATACAGTTCAAATCAAAATGACTTTTTAGCAGCTTTATTTACAAAAAAAGGTAGAGAGTGTGAATGGTAGAGAAATATAAAAAGAGGGTAAAGAAGTTATCTAACTTAACACACTAAATATTTGCTCTGGTGCCTGGCTCCACTCCAGCAAGGCTCATTAACCCCAGCCAGAGGGCCCAGTGATAAATTAAGTAAGGGTTTTACCCACTCAGCCTCCTCTGTGAGGAAGGCCTCTCTGGTGCTAATCTCTCCAGAAGCCAGGAAAGGAGGGTCGGCTTTTTTTCATTCACCCAATCTGAAGTCCAAAGGGAGAAGATCCAAGAACAGTCTTACCAGAAGCAGTTCAAGTCACCAGCCCCAGGTCCTTCACACTGAAGATTCAGGCCAAAGACCTCTTGGACAGGAAGTTCATCATCTTTTATAGTCCTTTTTTACGTCACTGCCTGTCCCTTCCTCCATTTTACAGGGACCAATTGCAGTCTTTAAATTTGCTTAGCATTGCCATGGGATCAGTCAGTTGCTTCTGGAGGTGTTTCTCACTTTAGTAAGAGGTTTGGGAACCTCCCCTACTTAATGTTAAGTTGGGATGTATTATCTTTTGGTTGATTCATTCAAAAATAAGGGGAGAGTCAATCCCATTTTCACAGATGATTTAAGATTTGAAAAGCACTTCACAAATTCTAATTTGATCCTTACTACTATCCTGGAAGGTAGGTGCTATTATTATCCCCATTTTACAGTAAGGCATCTGAGGTTAGCTAGGGTTGTGACTTGCCCAGGGTCATCACACAATTAGTAAGTGTCTGAGGTAAAATTTGAATACAGGTTTTCATGACTCTGGATCCAGCACATCATCCACTGAGCCAGCCAGCCACCTCCATAATTCTTAGCTCATATTTCATCAGTGAATCAATCAGCAACATTTTGTTAAATGCCTACCATGTGCCAGGCACTAGGGATACGAAGACAAAGTCCTGTCCTCAAGAAGCTCACATTCTGAAGGGAGACTGCATTTATAAGTTTAGGCAGAATTTATGTGAAATGAATTCAGAGTAGTTTGAGAAAGGGGTAATACATATAAAACCCAGTGGAATTACTTGTTGGCTACGGGGAAATGGAAAAATCTTCTAAATTAATTAAATAAACTTTAAAAGAAAAGAAAAAGGGAAAAAAGAAAAGGGTATTAGCAATTGGGATGGGGAAAGAGATCAGGAAAGGTTTCATGTAGGAAGTGATCCTTGAACCCTGATCTACTGACTCCAAATTCAGCAACCTTTCTACTAATATATAAGGGGGAAGAAAATGAGTTGGTGAATTAAAGGGAGAGTCAAAGGGCCTCAAAGCCATCAAAAGGGGAATGGCTTCTTTTTTGACTTGAAAGGATAAGAAGCTTTTATTTATACCCCCAGCCCTGACCCATTGTCCTTTTTCTTCCTACAGGGACCCCTCCAGATGGGTGGGAAAAGGAAGAGGAGAAAGGAGGGAGGAAAAGCATTTATTAAGCACCTACTCTATTCTAGGCACAAGGCTCAGTACTTTACAAATATTACCAGATTTGATGTGAAAGAGGTAGAGATGGGATAGAATAATTTTTTAACCTTTACCTTTTGTCTTAGAATTGATTACTGTGTATTGGTTCCAAAGCAGAAGAGAAGCCTCAGAGCTAGGCAATTGGGGTCAAGCAACTTGCCCACATATAGAAAGTGTCTACCAGATTTGAACCCAGAACCTTCTGTCTCTAGTCCTAGTTCTCTACCCACTGAGCCACCTAGCTGCTTTTCAAATAACTCATTTTGAAAGGAAAGAAACAAACCTGAGAAAAGGAAGGGATTGGGGGTCACCCAGCTAGCTATGAATGACAGAGAAGCCAGGCTCAATTAAAAAATCATGACTTGAATCCCAGAGGCAATAGTCTTTTTTGTCACCTCACCAGAGCTGCCTTCCAAATGAGTGATTTCCCAGTCTTTGAAGGGTCAGCCATAGCGGGGAAGCAGGACCAACATGGGTTAGAAAGGCCATATTCAGTATTAAATCTGGTGAAAAAATGATTTATAAATGACACCTGATCTCTGTGTTCTACTATCTTGAGGGATAGATGTATTCTGGGTAACCTCAGAGGGAACAACTGGGACCAGTAAGGGGTGGTGGAAAATGTACTCTTTGTGACCCCAGATAATGGGAAAGAGGAATATGGTCAGAGAGTCAATAAGCAAGGGATACAAGTGCAGAGAAACCCCCTATCCTCAAGAAGCTTAACATAGTTGGGGAAGACCAAAGGAAGCTTGGGGAGCAGGGCAAGGCAGAGAGAATCTTGAGAGGAATAAGGTAAGTTTCAACTCAATCTGGAAAAGTTCCTGCAACACAATGGCTGTCTGATGAAGTAGTGAGCATCATAGATCATTCTAGGTCCAAGCAAGGTAGAGATGGCCCAGACTAGGAAGCTATAAAAAGGGATTTTTGCACTGGGACACTGTTGGTCTAAACACCCTCTGAGGTCCCTCAGTTCTGTTTCCTCTGAAGGTTGGAGATGAGAGAGAAGTATTTTTTTACCCTATTCCCAATACTTTATTTTCTTAAAGAGGTTTATTTTTTATTTTATTTTTATTATGCAAAACACACTTCCATATTGGTCATTGTTGTAAGAGCGAAGTCATACATCACCAAAACCTCCAATAAAACAATAAATATACGGATGTGAAAAACGACTCCAACAGTTCTTTCTCTGGGGGTGGATAGCATTTCAGGATTGATCCAGATCATTGCTTTGCTGAGAGTAGCCAAGTTTTCACAGATAATAATCATCCAAGATTGCTGCTGCTGTGTACAATGTTCTCTCAGTTCTGTTTATTTCACTCTGCATTTGTTCATGCAGATCTTTCCAGTTTTTTCTGAAATCATCCTGCTTATTGATGGACATCCCCTCAATTGCCAATTCTTTGCCATCACAAAAAGAGCTGCTATAAATATTTTTACATAAATAGGTCCTTTCCCCTTTTTTATTATCTCTTGGGGATACAGACCCAGTAATGGTATCACTGAATCAAAGGGTATGTATGCACAATTTTATAGCCCTTTGGGCATAGTTCCAAATTGCATTTCTCTGATCAAGAGGGATTTGGAACATTTTTTCACATGATTATAGATAGTTTAGATTTTCTTCATCTGAAAATTGCTTGCTCATAACCTTTGACCATTTGTCAACTGGAGAATGGCTTATATTCTTATAAATTTGACTTCTCCATGAATTTGAAAAATTAGACCTTTATCAGAGACATTGGAAATATAACATTTTCCCAGTTTATTGTTCCCTTCTAATCTTGCTTACATTAGTTTTGTTTGTTTGTTTGTTTGTACAAAATCTTTTTAATTTAATAAAAATTATTCATTTTACATCTTATAGTACTCTTATCTCTTTGGTCATAAATTCATCCCTAGATGGAAGGGTTCTGGGTACTTCAATGACTCAACCTGCATTAATGAAAGACTAGCTAGTCTTCCTGGAGCCTGATTCTGTCTCTAGTGTTGGGTCAGGAAAATAGCTCTGGATCTCTCCCAAATATGACCCAGCTCTCAGTGGCCCTGGGGAACAAGGAGTGAGAGTTAAATGGAGAGAAAAGATTCCAGTCTTTCTTTGTCTCCATTAAGAAATAAGGTTTGGGGACAAATGAGCGGTTCAGTGGTTTGAAAATGAAAGGTCCTGAGTTCAAATCTGACCTCAGACACTTCCAAGTTGTATGACCTTGGCCAAGTCACTTAACCCCAACTGCCTACTCTTCTGCCTTAGAACTAATGCATAGTATTGATTCTAAGCCAGAAGGTAAGGGTTAAAAAAAAAAAGGAAGACAGCACTGCTCAGGGTATCCCAGGAGCCAACCAAAGACAATACATATTTTAATATAAATTCATATGACTAAAGGGAACTGAAGGACCAAGTTTAATTCCCTCATTTTATTTGCTTTTAAGAAAACAAAAAGCCAATGAGATGAAGATTATCTAATGTCAAATAAGTGATAAACCTCAGAGCAGAATTTAAACCCAGATTCATTCCAAATCTAGGGCACTTCCCAAATAGCCTCCTCTTTTCACCTCCTATCTGCCTCCCTTCTACCTCTCTGATGCTCTGCCCTCATCTCCCCACTCATGGAATTACGATGAGCCAAAGGACTTGGGTTCAGACCCTGATTCTTGCCCCTTCCTAGCTGTGTGATCCTGAGCTAGTCACTAGACTTTCTGTATCTCAGTTTTCTTTATCCCTAAAAATGAAGAGTTTAGACTGGATGGCTTCTGAAGTCCCTTTTTGGGTCTCAATCTGGACACCTTAGCTGTCATCTCATGCCTTATTTTTTTAAACCAAAGATCACATCTGCCTTAAGATCATGGGATTTAGAGCTGGAAGGAATATTAGAAAGCACCCCTTCCTTATTTTACAGGGGAGGAAATCGAGATACAAAGAAGTGAATGGATCTATCCAAGGCCATAGAGAGTACACAGCATAGCTGTTACTCCCTATGTTAGGACTCTCCATTCTCACCCCCAATCTCTTCAAAAGGTCCTCTTCTATCTACTATTCCTCTCCTTCAAACCCCAGCCTCCTCTTCCTTCCTAGGATCAGCTTAGGATTCTGGGATTTGGGGTGGTTTGGGGTGCCTCCAGCTTCACTGCTGGGCCCCAGGAGGAGGCTTGGAATCAATCAGTGGCCTTCTTTCCCTCTTCCTGCACCCAGTGACAGATTCAAAGATTATTTCACAAACATGTACAAACATAATCTAATCTGATACAGAGATGGCTTTAAGGATATAATTTCCAAGTGGACCTCAAGACCCAATCTAACCTTATTTCACATAGAAGGCTAACTAACTTGCCCAGAGTCACAGCTAAGTGTCAGAGGCTAGATTTGAACTCAGATCTTTCTTACTCCAGGTTGAATACTCTATCTCCTGTGTCACCTGTCATCTCTATAGTGACACTTCTTAGATCTGTTTATCCAGTCCTAACTCCCAGACTTGCATCTCCAACTGCCCATTTGAAAACTAGAAGTATATGTCCCATAAACATCTTATAAACTCAACACATTCAAAATGACTCATTTACCCCAGAACTTCTTCCTAACTTTCCTATTCCATTCGAGTCCCACCATTCTCCCAGGCATCTAAGGCTTCAAACCCTAGGCATCCTCAACTCATTCTCTCTCCCCTCTGCTTCCCTACTCCCCATTTCCAATCTGTGGCTTAGTCCCACTGATTTTGCTTGCATAAAATCCCTTGTCTACCAAACCTTTCTCTTCTGACCCGCCAGTCTTAGTGCAGGCCCCCCATGACCTCACCCCTGGACTATTGCAGTGGGCTTTTATTGGGCTCCCCGCCCTCCTCTGCCATTGCAGTCCACCTTCCACCCAGCTCCTCCTAAATGCACACACACCATTCAATGAACTCCAATGGCTTTTTACCTCCAGTATCATATATATATTGCATATATATGTCTCTATATATTTATAAATATATGTATATATCACTTATTTATTTGTGTTATATTTATATAGTTTATGTTTATATATAAATATATTTATAAATATGATTGGTTTATATATTTGTGTCGTTATGAATATATTTATAATTTTATATATAATATATTTATGTATGAATATATTTATATAATAAATCTATTTCTAGACATGTATATGTCTGTGTGTCTGACTGTCTTTCTCTGTGTATATATATATATATCTATGCACACACATATATATACATAAAAATCTCGAGTCTTCCACCTTCAGGCATTCAAAACCCTTTCTAGCCTGACCCCCTACTTTTCTGATCTGACACGTTACCCTCCTCCTCATCCCCAGTGCCACTAGCCTCCCTGCTTTTTCTGGAACAAGACACTCCATCTCACCACTCTGCGTTTTCGCTGGTGCCTAGAGCATCCTCCATCCTCATCTCCATCTCCTGGTTTCCCTCAAGTCCCAGCTAAAAATCCGAAAATGCCAATCTTCTGCAAAAAGCCTTTCTCTAGCCTCCTTACATCTTCGTGCCTTTTCCTCGGAAGCTTCCTCCGATTTATCCTGTAGATGCATCTAATTTGTACGTAACTGTCTCTTCCTTTAGACCTGAAACGAGCGCCTGGAGAAGGGAGATTGTCTATTGTCTTTCTTTGTGTCCCCTGCAAAAATCAGGGCTCAGTAGGTGCTTAATAAATGTGCATTCGCAAGCGCGCACACTTTCGCACAACCACACAGGGGTGCCCAGTGACAATTCTAACCACCGCAGAGCGCCGCTTCATTCCCCCAGAGATTTCCCCCTCCCGTCCACATAATCACTTTACACATAATCAGTTCCAAACACAGCCACGTGCACACTAAGTCGCCGGAGCCCCTTCGGGTCCTCGGAAGGGAACAAACAAAAGCTCTTGCCCCGCCTCTCCGCTCTGCTCCCCTCTCCTCCCCAGAGTTCTCTCCCTTTTCCCCTCCCCCTCGAGGCTGGGAGGCTTTGTCCTCCCTTCTCGGTCCCCGAGAGCCACAGGGCTGTAGCTCCGGAGCGGCTGGGCTCGGGCAGAAGAGCGAGACCAAGCAGGTGGCGCTCCTGAGACGCGGAGCCAAGGCAACTCCAGGTAGGTCTGGGGCATCCCCGCTTCGCTAAGGTAGAGGCAGTGAGGGCTGCTGGGTGACTGACTGGCTGAGTGCGCTTATTTGTGTGTCCGCGGTGTGTGTGCGTGCGTGCGTGTGTGCGTCTCAGGTGTGCCGGGTTTCTGCGCAGGTGTCAGTCCGGGCTTTTAACCCCAGCCCTGCCCCTCTGGAAGATGCCCCCCTCTTGGGTGTCAATTTCTTGATCTGTAAGCACTGAGAGGGCAGAGCCTGAGATCTCCTAGATCTTTTCCAGCTCTAGATTTGTGATAGGGAGCCCAGTGCCGCAGGGCACACAGTGAGTGTCTAATAATGTTTGTTGACTACCTGCGCTGACAGAATTAGTTTGTCTCCG
Source organism: Monodelphis domestica (assembly GCF_027887165.1). Taxonomy (NCBI): domain Eukaryota; kingdom Metazoa; phylum Chordata; class Mammalia; order Didelphimorphia; family Didelphidae; genus Monodelphis; species Monodelphis domestica. The sequence continues at coordinate 344,128,675 of NC_077230.1, forward strand.
TTTGGTTTTTTTCTGTCTGTCTTGAAGTTTAATGAGGGGCAGTGCCACGCTGGAGGGACACTGAGGAAAGCGAACCAAGATGAGAAAGGAAGGACCAGAGGGCAAGATCCGGGGAGTATCAGTTGATGGAACAGACCTATTTAAAGGGGGGTGGGGGGCTGGCTTCAAATCTCCCCTTTGACATTTACTATCTCTTGGATATGGACAAGTTCCTTAACCTCTTTTATCCTCAGTTTCCTCATCTATAAAATGAAGGGGTTGGACTAGATGCCCTCTGGGGTCCCTCTCAGCTCTAGATCTTTGATCCTGTGATGCCACCCCTGTGTTGAGGTAGTCAAGAGGCAGAGGTCATTCAGGCTGAGAAGACTTAAGAGAGAGGGACACAGGGAGAGATATAAAGGGAGTTAAGATGGAAGAGAAAACTGTGAATCAGATGATAAGCTTATCTGGAAGGGCAGAGAGTGCTTGGAGGTCTGGAGGTGACAGCCACAAGGACCTGGATGGACTGGTTAGAGTAAGCTGAGAGAGGTGGGTGGTTGCTGAGGAATGGTGGCAAAGGTGGGGAGGGATCTGAAAGTAGCATTGAGGGCAAGGCATGTGCCAGCTCCTCCTTTTGGCCCTGTCTGTCATGGAACAAAAGCTTTCCCAAAAGCTTTGGGAAAGATGCCAGAAGATGTGGTGACTTCAGGAAGAAAATAGATGTTAAGGGGGAGAGCTAGGTGACTTAGCGGATAGAGAGCCAGGCTTGGAGACAGGAGATCCTGGATTCAAATTTGACCTCAGACACTTCCTAGCTCTGTGCCTTGGGGGCAAGTCACTTAAACCACAATTTCCTAGCCCTTTCCACTCTTCTTCTGCCTTGGATCTGATAGATTGTATAAGGAAAGGGAAAGGAAGGGTTTAAAGAAAAAGATTTCAGTGAGCAGCATCAAGTTGAAGGAAGATCCAAAAGAAAGGATCTGAGATGAAAAGGAGATGAAATAAAGAAGATTCTAGAGGCCAGTGAGGGCACAGGAACATGGAGGCCAGGGCTGAATGTACAAATGGGTGATTGGTGCTGCTGGCGGTGGTGGCTGATCCTACCCACTGGTCCCAAACACCCTGAGGAGTAGGTCCATAATCCAGGAAGTAGATCAGGAAGAACCCACACCAGTGGGTACTATAATAGTTCTGGTCCTTCCATGCCATTCTTGCTCCACTATTTTACAGACAAAGAAACAGGGGTCCAAATAAAGTGACTTGTTCAAGGTCACATGAGAAGACATTTTTTCTTTTTCCTCTCTGTGCATTCTGTTCCTCCATTCCAGCAGAGGATGCAGACAGAAAAGCAGTCCATAGCCTAAATATTGAAATAGATGCCCTCGTTTGACAGGGGAGGAAACAAAGCCATACAAAAGAGGTGATTTCCCCAAAGGCACATGCTGGTAAATGTCAGAGCTGAGACCAGGACTCGGGTCTCCTCACTCCCAGTTCACTTCTCTTTCCACTATATCAAGTTTTCTTCTGATAAAAATAATTCATTTCTATATGTGTTACCATCTCTAGACCACTTTCCTCACTAAGACCCTCTGATTTAGGGAATGCAAGTATGACTATGCAGATCTAGAAAGGGCCAAACCCTGAATGAACAATGGAGGGTGGATGGGATGGCGGGAAGACTAGAAACCATGCCATGGGAGGTGAAATTGAAGGATCATTAATAATTGGAGCATCAATCAGCCTATCAATAAACATCTTCATGCCAGGTAGCTAGGTGGTACAGCGGGCAGAGCACTGGACTTGGATCAGAACGACTCATCTGACTCATCTTCACGAGTTCAAATCCAACCTCAGACACTTAATTACTAACCCTGGGCAAGTTACTTCACCCTATTTGCCTCCGTTTCCTTATCTGTAAAATGAGCCGGATAAAGAAATGGCAAACCAGTTCAGTATCTCTGCCAAGAAAACCCCAAATGGGGTCACAGAGTCAGACACCTAAAACACAACTGGCTGATGTGGCTGGTTCAGTGCTAAAATGCTGGATCAGAAAAGGTCTCCTGTAGAAGGTGGCCCCTGGGTTGTTTTGAAAGAAGAGAAGAATTCTTGTCATGGGGGCAGGGGGTTCCGCATTCCAAACATGAGAGCAGCCTGGGAAAGGGACAGAGTGGGAGGTGGCTACGCAGTGCACAGGGAACAGCTAATAAGCCTGCTTTGACAGGAATGGAGAATGTGGGAAGAAAGGGAAGAATAGGAAATAAGCCTGGAAGTGGAGGTGGAAGCCAGACTGTGGAGGGCCTTCAATGCCAAGCGGAGGAATCTATGTCTTCTAGAGACACCGAAGATTTTGGGGTGGGGAGTGCCACAATCATCTCCCTATTTGGGGACCATAAATCTGGCAGTTCTGTGGAGGATGGATTTGGACAGTGAAGAGTCCCAGGAGAGGCAATGAGGGCCTGCAGCCGGGTGAAAGCCAGGGCAATGGAGAAGAGGGGACAGAATGGGTGTCTTTGTTTCTCCAACATCTCTAACTCTGCCAGACACAGAAGAGACATTTAATGAATGTTTGTTGGCTTGGGCTGAATGAGGTGTGAGCTCTCGTTCTTTGTGAGTTCTGGGGTAGGCAAGGAGGTGGGCCTTGAGCTGGACCCTAAAAGATGGAATCACAAAAGCCACTTCATACCGTTTCTCCTCCCTCCCCAGAGCCTCTGCAACACAGAGGAGAAAAGTCATTTCTCTTTTGTTTGTTTTTAGTAAAACAGGATGCCCGAGAGCCCTCCCAATAAGGAAGCAGAGTCTCGCTCAGACCGTCCATGCCGCACTGAGCCCTACATCAGCTCTAGCCATGCCCAGCATGTCCTGCAAACACTCAGGGGGTACCAGCTCAGTGGCACCCTCACGGACGTGGTCCTTCGGGCTGGGGACTGTGATTTTCCTTGTCACCGCGCAGCTTTGTCAGCCGGCAGCACCTACTTCCGGGCTCTGTTTGCTGGTGGCGGGCCCCAGGAGGATGTGGTACCCCTTCCCCAGGCCTCCCCAGGAGTCCTGGGCCTGCTCCTGGATCACCTCTATGGGGCCGGTGTGAGCCTGTTGGAAGAGGATGCAGCCGCCCTGCTAGCCCTGTCTGACCTGCTAGGGGTGATTCCACTTCGAGAGGCCTGTGCCAGCTTCCTGGAGGGCCGGCTTGGACCAGAGAATTGCCTGGCTTTCCTCAGCCTGGCTCAGACCTTCTCCCTGCCCTCACTGGCAGAGGGGAGCCACCGGGTAGTATGCCAGGCATTTTCAGAGGTCTCCTTCCAGCCCGAGTTCCTGGAGCTGGAGCTGGCCCAGGTGGCTGAACTGCTGGCTGACGAGAGCCTTGTGGTGGCCAGAGAGGAGACTGTGTTTGAGGCTGCCATGCGCTGGGTGCGCCATGACCCTCTTGCCCGACACAGACAGCTACCATGCCTACTAGAGCAGGTTAGGCTTCCCCTGCTAGCCCCAGCCTACTTCCTGGAGAAGGTAGAAGCCGATGAGATGGTTCGGGCTAGCCGTGAGTGCCGCCCGCTTCTGCTGGAGGCCCGCCAGTGCTTCATCCTCGGGAGGGAGGGCAGCTCATGGAGAGCAACTCCCAGGAGGTAGGGGGGTCCTCCAGTCCCCCCAGAACCAAGGGGCAATGCCAGAGTATCTAGGGGAACACACGGGCCCTTCCTGAGAAACCTGGGATTCAGTAACATCAGCAGATGTGGCAAGGCAGTGGAGTTGGTGACCAATGATAATTAGGAGGGTGGCTGACTGGTCAGTGGAATCAGATGGAATTATGGTTGATAGACTCAAGGAAGGGTCATCCCAATTAGTGATTAATGGTCTGTGGGGATGAGGGCCGGGAATAACCAAGATGGAACTTAGCATGATTAATAGTCAGTGGTCAGAAGGGTCAATCCCTGAGAGATCAGAGTGTTCACTGATGAGTAAATGAGACCAGTGGTCAGTAGGATGGGGGTCAGTGACGTGGAGATCAGGGATTGGCCCTTTTTAAACAGAAGAGGCCAGTAGGATGAAGGTAGATGAAATTAGTATTCAGTGAGAGCCTAAAAGATCAACAAGACTTGGTCGGTGGTGTGAAGGGACAATCCCCAGGTGGGTAAATGGGATTAGTGATTATTCCTGAAGGGAAGTGATCAGCTCTTGAGGGATCACTGGAATGATGCAGATCAGTTGCCAAAGGGTGGGAATCATGTTGGAGGGGAAAGCAGTCAGCAACCTGAGAGGTGAGTGGAATTCATGGTCTCTTCCTGGATAGTCCAGAGGAGGGCAGCCAGCCCCCTCCCTACATCCCTCTCTCCTGTACTAGGTTTATGGATCTGGCCGAAGTGATCATGGTAGTTGGTGGCTGTGACAGAACGGGGCTCCTGACACTCCCCTTTGCTGGTGCCTATCATCCAGGGAGCCGCCAATGGAAGTCATTGCCTAGTGTGCCGGGCTGCACCAAATCTGAGTTTGCCATGTGCACCATGAAGAATGATGTCTACCTCTCAGGTGAGGGCAGGGTACTGGCCCAGGACCCATCACAACCCTGCTTGGATTGTCTGAGAGCCTGGGAGGAGGCTTCTTCCTGCTCTCAATGGTCTCCTTTCTTCCATTGAGAGAGCCCGAAATAATTGAGTTCAGTCCATCCAGTCCTGCTCCAATGCTAACCCCTACTTTCTGACCAGAATCCCATCATTTTATTTTTTTTTTAATCCATAACCTTCTGTTTTAGAAACAATACTGGATATTGGTCCCAAGGCAGAAGAGCAGTAAGGACTAGGAGATGGGGGTTAAGTGACTTGCCCAGAGTCACACATTTAGGAAGTGTCTGATGCTAGATTTGACCCTAAGACCTCCCACCTCTAGGTATGGCTCTCAATCCACTGAGCTACCCAGCTGTCCCCCCAGAATCCTATCATTTAGAGCTCAAAAGGAGCCTAGAGCCTGGCATGCTCTACATAGACTGAGCATGGACTTTGAGCAACTCCCTACTGTTCCCTCTCTAAAATGATGAGGTTAAAGTAGCTGATCTCATCTAGCCACTTCCTTGTCTAACATTATAAGATCTGATTGGCCATTCTGGCTTTGACATTCTATTTTCCAAAATCCCTTCCATCAGCAATAGTCTGTACTCCAGATCCTGGATAGCTTTGACATTCTATTATTAGATTTCTTCCTACTCTAATGGTATATTTCTCTATTCTAAGGTTCCTTCCAGGACAATCATTCTCTGTTCTAAGGTCCCTTCCACCATCAATATTCCATGTTCTATGTTCTAAGGTCCCTTCTGCCTCCAATATTTCTATGATCTAAGGTTCTCCCCACCTTCAATATTTCCATGTTCTCTGTTCTAAGGTCCCTTCCACCATCAATATTCCATGTTCTCTGTTCTAAGGTCCCTTCTGCCTCCAACATTTCCATGTTCTATGTTCTAAGGTCCCTTCTGCCTCCAATATTTCTATGATCTAAGGTTCTCCCCATCTTCAATATTTCCATGTTCTCTATTCTAAGGTCCCTTCCACTACCAATATTCCATGTTCTCTGTTCTAAGGTCCCTTCCACCACCAATATTCCATGTTCTCTGTTCTAAAGTCCCTTCCACCACCAATATTCCATGTTCTCTGTTCTAAGGTTCCTTCTGCCTCTAATATTTCTATGATCTAAGGTTCTCCTCACCTTCAGTATTTCCATGTCCTCTGTTCTAAGGTCCCTTCCTCCACCACACCAATATTTCTATGTTTTAAAGTCTCTTCCAACTCCAATGTTTCATGTTCTATGTTCAAATTCCTTTCACCGTCTATGGTTCACTTTCCTTAGGTGGCCACATCCACAGCCGTGACCTCTGGATGTTCCGATCTCAACTGCAAACTTGGGTCAGGGCAGCCTCCCTGCAGGAAGGCAGATGGAGGCACAAAATGGCTGTCGTGCAAGGGCGGGTAGGTGGGCCCCACCATCTGGGTCTCTTAGATTCCCAGAGCTGCCCCATAAAAGTTACATCTCAAACTTAGACTCATCCAGAAAACTCCAAGTCCAAAGAGCCTCACAGATTGGGGGGCGGGGGGGATGGTCCTGAGGTCACAATAACAGGGATGACAACAGGGATATCCCTAAGTCCAGGGGAGAAGCCTAACTGATCAAATGAGATAATATTTATAAAAGTACTTAGCCCAGTGCCTGGCACACAGTAGGTACTTCATAGATGCTTATTCCCTTCTCTTCCCTCCCTTTATCAAGACTGCCCCAATGAGCCTCCCTAGTGGTAACATAGGGATAGAAGAGCCCCTACCTTCCAGTGTTGTGGTGAGGATCAAAGGAGATCCTATTTGTAAAGCACTTTACAAACCTTCTAAGGCACTATGCAAATGCTAGCTGAAGATCCAGGAAAACACCAGCCTGGCAGAATTAACTCTTACTACTATTACCTTTTCCCTTATTAATAAGCCCAAGAAAAGTGATCTCAGTCCAAGAGTCACCTAAGGAGCCTCATGAACATACATGAGCATATACAAGACACATACAAAGCAGACACAAGTTAACTTAGATGGGAAGATCCCAGATCTTTAGAATTTGTGCAAGGAATCTTTTACTTCAGCTAATGGGCTTTTCCTCCGTCATTGCTTTTAAAACCTTCCTTGATTCTTGAACTCCAATTCCTGGCTCCCAAACCTGCTTGATTCCCTGAGCAGAGATTTGCCACACCTTATCCCTACTTATCTTCCCTCTTCTGTCGCTGCCTTCAAAGCTGGATGCCCTAGCCTTGCATCTGTTCCTGCTCCCCCTTGTGTGCCCTCCATCCCCACACAAAGGAGATGGTTCATCTTGAAGGCTTGTCTATAAAGGAAAAATGTATTTCATCATGAGGTCATGTAAAGGGCCAGAATCCTCCCAGTTCTAGCCTAAGTGGCCAGATACTTCCCAAGATATTCTCGGAAGTTACAATTCCCCAAACCTCCATCCTCCTCCCTTCTGGACCCATGTGAAATTGGTGTCTGCAACAGACCCATAACCAGGGTAGGGTGTTTGGGGCTTTGTCCCAGAGTGCTCATACTACTCACAGCCCTTAAGCAGTGTAGAAACATATGAGCTTAGCATATAATTAGTGATAATTTGTTAAAATAGGAAAATACCCAGGGAATCCCCTGGCAGCCTCCCCCCAGATAAGACCCTCCTCACCTGCCCTTTGGCACTTTCTTAGCAATAGCCTGGTAGTCACTTTGGGGTTCCACTGTTCCTCTCAGAAAAAAAACCCAAAACATGATTTAAGGTCACATTATGCTGCTTATACCCAGGACAGAAACTTCGAGTTGTAGTTCTGGTCTTCAGACCTAGAACAATCTCATGCCTATTTGGTTTTTTGGGTTTTTTTGTTTGGCTGATTTTTTAAAAGCATAGATTTTAAAAATACACATAAAATAATATATAACATAACAATAATATAATATCTATTTGTAATTGATACTAGATCAAACTCATTGATATGGTCTATAGTTGTCCATTTCTTTCTTTTTTTAAAATCCCATCAGGAAGCCTCCTGATGATGTTGGCATCCTGCTCCCATGGCTACCTGATTTTTACCTAGTTACCATCACACACACACACACACACACACACACACACACACACACACACACACACAAACAAGGGTCCCATTACTTCAAAGATAGAATATCATCATTTTGAAAGCATACTGTAAACTCACTGATCTCTGGAAACACAAGATGATGTAAAGGTTCCTTCTTTTACAAAGGAGAAAATTGAGTCCCAAAGCTGAGCAAAGACTTGGTCAGTCACAGCACTACTAAGCGAAGGATCTGAATTCAAGACTTTCCCTTTTAAGTTCAGCAACCCTTCCATTAAACCACACTGATCTCAAAAGATCCCGGATGGACGCGTTAAAGATCTCTGTGTAGTTGGTTGACGCAGCGAGGAAGGACTTCCTAAAGAAGATGATATTTGCCCTGGGCCTTAAGAGGAAGATAGCATTGAGGTGGGGAGAGAGGAAGGAGGACATGGAAGAGAAGGGAAGGAAGGCAGGAGACATGAGAGTGGCCCAAGGAAGGAGTAGCTGGCCAGCGCCCAGGGTTCATCTAGTAGGGAAGTTTGGAAAGATCAGGCTTACAGAGGGAGATTGGGACCAGGTAAGTTGGAAAGCCTCAAGTCAGAGCTCAGGAGTGTGGACATGACCCTGTGGGCAGCGGGAAGCCATTGCAGGAAATCAACACTGACCACTCGGTCCTCTGGGACTCCTCCCCTGTCTCCTAGCTCTATGCAGTGGGAGGCTTTGATGGTGTCCGCCGCCTGGGGAGCGTGGAGTGCTATGACCCCTTCTCCAACACTTGGGCCCCTGTATCCCCACTTCTGGAGGCTGTGAGTTCAGCAGCTGTGGTGCCCTGCAGCAATAAGCTCTATGTGATTGGAGGGGCTATGGACGACAGCTCCAATACAGACAAGGTGAGCTCAGGAAAGAAATGGGTGTGGGGGAGGCGGGAGGAAGAGGGAATTAGGGCAGAGGGAGAGAAGATGATAACTCTCTTTTGAGACCTTTTTTGGCCTGGGCAGCAAGGCCAATGATATCTAGTAGAGGGTAATGCTGAGATTCATGGTTTCCAGGAAGGTGTCCTTTTCCTTCCTCACCAATACAAGGCTCTTGGTTTTAGTCTAGTCTGACAGTTCTTGGTTCAGTTTGATTAAACAGATTCAAAACCAACATTTTGAAAGCATCTATCATATGCATCATTCTCAGAGAGCAAAGGACTTGGATAAAACGCATTTCTTGCCTTCACGAAGTCCCATGTCTACTAGGAAGACTATGTACTGTGAACTTTAGATTACTCCACCCTACTTAGTCTAACAAACTAAGTAGGGTGGAGTAATCTAAAGTTCACAATCCCCCAGATGATGATTGGGAGACTAGTCTCCCCAATTGATCACTAAAAATAATCATCCTGCACCTCCAAATTTTCTAACTGCAGGTGCATACATAATTTCACCTTCTAAGAGGAAACTACAATAGTTAGATAGAAGAGGGGAATAGAAGAAAGACAGCAGAACCAATGTTTGCTGAGTGCATTGACAAAAATCAATTAGGGTGCAGTCCCCTTTTGGCATAGGAATATACATTCAAATAAATGTTCAATCAAACTTCAGTTCAGAGAACTAATCCCAAACTGGAACGTGATAAAAAACATAAGGGAGGAACAAACCAAGGGTCATGACACAAAAGGAAAGACTGTTTTTGCTTTCTGAAAGGACCCCTGACACCCCTTTTAGTTCTCAGTATCTGTGATTCAAAGTAGATATTTGTCTAAGCTGGGCTCTGAATGTTAATGAGGATTTCAGTACAATCCAATAAGCCTTTACCGATCACCTACTATGTGTAAGGGAATGTGTAGACAAAGGCAAAAACAGTAAAATAGTCCCTGACCTCAAAAATTGTACATTTAAGGGGGAAGTTAGGTGGCTCAGTGGATTGATAACCAGGCCTAGAGAGGTCCTGAGTTCAAATATGACCTCAGGCATTTCCTATATGTGTGACCCTGGGAAAGTCACTTCATTCCTATTGACTAGCCCTTACCTCTCTTCTGCTTTGGAACCAATGCACCATATTGGTTCTAAGATGAAAGATAAGGATTTAGAAAAAAAAATAATTTCACATTTAACCTCAGGTGGTGAGAGAGGGAAGGAGGCCTGGTAGAGAATGGGAGGAGAGCTGGCTGAGTTGAGGCACCTAGACAAGAAAGCACAGTATCCATAGAGAAGGGGGAGAAACGTGTTTCTAGGATGAGATCTAGGGCTGGAACGGGCTTCAGAGGTCATCTAGTCAACTACCCTCACTTTAAAGATAAGGAAATTGAGATTATGAGAGCTTAAGCAAGTCTTTTCTTGCCTAAGGTCACTCGGGCCTTGTCAGACACAGGATTTGAACTCAGAGCCTTTGACTCCAGAACCATGGCTCTTTCCCCTTGACAATGCTGCTTCTCTTCGTTTGGTTTTCATCTTGTGCAGCACAGAAGATAGGAAAATAAGCAGAGGATTAAAAGGGAAGTTGGGACTAGAATGCAGATGACTTTGAATGTCAGACCAAGGAATTTAAGGGAAGGACACAGTCAGACCTAGAGATCAAGAGGATGACTCTGGTGACTATAGGAAGGATGGAGTGAAGAGGAAAGAGACTGGAGACAGAAAAACTAATTAGGAAGCTATTTTAATAGTCCAAACAAGAAGAGCTGAAGGCCAGAATGAGGGTGATCGGTGAAGGGGATGGACTTAAGAGAGGTGGAGAAAGGATCGATAACATATAGGTGGAGCGTGGGGGCAAGTGAAAGGGACAGCATGGGTTATGTTGATATTATAGCAAAATAAGATTTAAAAATGGAAAGCAGCTTCTGAGAATCAGGAGGCCCAAACCTCAATTCAGGACTCTAATTGTCTATTCAAGGGCATCTTCTAGGTCTAAAAATCTCTGATGCTGTCCAGAGGATATCAACATTTTTTTGTATCATAGACCCCTTTGGTGGTCTAGCAAAGCCTAAGGACCTCCTTTTAGAATTTCATTTTTAAGTGCAGAAAATAAAATATACAGAATTACAAAGGAAACCAATTCTATGAAAAAATTTTTTTTGTTGTTGTTCAGTCATTTTTCAATTGTATTCAATTCTTTGTGACCCCATTTGGGGTTCTCTGGGCAAAGATACTGAAGTGGTCTGCCATTTCTTTCTCCAGGTCATTTTACAGACAAGGAAACTGAGGCAAACAGAGTAAAGTGACATGCCCAGGGTCAAACAACTAGTATCTGAGGTCAGAAGATGCGTCTCCCTTCCAGATCCAGCACTCTATCCACTGTGCCATCTAGCTTCCCTAGTTATCAACATATTTAAAAAACAAATTCCCTGGACCCTAGGTTAAGAATCTTCCCAGATTTCTATGCAAGAATATAGTATTATATTATAACTAACATTTATTAATAATGATGATAATAAGCTTGAACTTATATAGGCTTTATGGTTTGCAATGCCTTCTGCCTTTGATTTTTTTAACCCTTACCTTCTGTTTTAGAATCAATACTAAGTATCTTAGAAAAGGCTAGGCGATGGGGGTTAAGTGACTTGCCCAGGGTCACACAGCTAGGAAGCATCTAAGGTCAGATTTGACCCCAGGACCTTTGGTCTCCATATTTAGCTTTCTCTCCTCTCTTCTCTTCTCTCTCTCTCTGTCTCTGTCTCTGTCTCTCTCTCTCTCTCTCTCTCTCTCTCTCTCTCTCTCTCTCTCTCTCTCTCTCTCTCTCTCTCTCTGTCTCTCTCTCTCTGTCTCTGTCTCTCTCTGTCTCTCTCTCTGTGTCTATCTGTCTCTTTCTCTCTCTCTCTCTCTCTCTGGGTCTCTCTCTCTCTGGGTCTCTCTGGGTCTCTCTGGGTCTTTCTGGGTCTTCTCTCTCTCTCTCTCTCTCTCTCTCTCTCTCTCTCTCTCTCTCTCTCTCTCTGGATCCTCTGGGTCTCTCTGTCTCTGTCTGTCTGTCTGTCTGTCTATCTGTATCCTCTGTTGGTGTGTGTGTGTGTGTGTGTGTGTGTGCGCGCGCGCTCCGGGTCTTTCTTTTTCTCTCTCTCTCTCTCTGTCCTCTGGGTCTCTCTCTCTCTCTCTGTGGGTCTCTGGGTCTTTCTGTCTCTCTCTCTGGATCCTCTGGGTCTCTCGGTCTCTGTCTGTCTGTCTGTCTGTCTCTCCTCTCTCTCTGTCTCTGTCTCTGTCTCTGTCTCTCTCTCTCTCTGTCTCTCTGTCTCTCCTCTCTCTCTGTCTCTGTCTCTGTCTCTCTGTCTCTGTCTCTGTCTCTCTCTCTCTCTCTCTCTGTCTCTCTGTCTCTCCTCTCTCTCTGTCTCTGTCTCTCTGTCTCTGTCTCTGTCTCTGTCTCTGTCTCTGTCTCTGTCTCTGTCTCTCTCTCTCTCTCTCTCTCTGTCTCTGTCTCCCTCTCTCTGTGTCTCTGTCTCTTTCTCGCCACCTAGCTCCCCACCTCATTTGATTCTGTAGCAAAGGTGGTATGTGAGACCTTGACACTCATCTCCTTCTGGCATTCTGGGGCTTCCAGAGCCAGGAGAATCCATCTCCCTCCATGACCCTGCTGGGCTCCTCCCTTAGGTACAGTGCTTTGATCCTGGGAAAGACAAGTGGAGTCTCCTGTCTCCAGCCCCCTTCAATCAGAGGTGCATAGAAGCTGTGGCCCTGGACGACATCATCTATGTGGTGGGGGGTCTCCTGAGCAAGATCTTCAGCTATGATCCAGCCAGAGACCTCTGGGCAGAGGCAGCTTCTCTCCCTGGGCCCCTGGTAAGAGGGGGACTTTGTTCCAAGGTGCTCCCTTTGGGGGAAGGGCAGGGGAGAATGAGGAGAGAGGAGGGGAAGCCCCAAAGAGATCAGGTAATGCCTGATACTGCAGTGGCCTAAGTTCCCTCCCAGTTCAGTCATTCTGTGCTCTCCGGCAGGGGTCCTGCCTCCAGCTGGAATCCACAGATCATGGAGAGATAGAGGTGGGGGGGGGGCATGAATTTTGATGGGGGAAAAAATGATATATTTTTATTTCAGTAAAATGGATTTTCTTTAGTGCATCTAAAAACATTATTCTTAAAAGGGGTCCATTGGCTTCACCAAATTGCCAGCGAGTTCCATGACAAAAACATTAAGAATCTTCCTTCTGAAGTCCATCCCAGCTCTGCTGTTCTTTGTCCCAAGGCCTCTTCCAGCAGACATTCAGTGTTCCAAGGCTTCTCCCAGCACTGACATTCCGTATCCTAATGAGTCTTCTAGGACTGGCCTTCTATTCGAGCTCTGAACCCCTTTCCTTTTTACGGAGCATTTTCTCATCTCCATTCTCATTTGATTTCCCCTAAAACCCTGTGCAGGAGTCAAGCCAAGGGCTACGATCCCCGCTTAACAGTGGGACAAAGCAGATGCCCAGGTTTCAGCCTCTTTCTCAGTCTTGCAGTGCTTTGGAGGACTCGCTCAGTGACTTGGCTTTGATTGGGAGTTCCTTGATCAGGCTGTCTGGCTCCTCCCAAGGAGGATGAAGGGCTTGGAGCTTCCAGGAGAGCATTCTCGAGCCTCAGCTTTTGCAACTTATTAAATATTAGATATGGAATCACGGAGAGTCTGAAAGCTTAGCGGAGGGACAGGGACTTCTAGAGCACCAAGCCCAGCTCTCTTCTTGTTACAGAAGACACTGAGGCCAGAGAGGGGAGTCATTGGCTGAGTAACACAGCCGATGAGGAGAAGATGGGAGGCAGTCCTGCAATTGGGAGATCTTGCGATTCTGTAATTCCATGATGGTGGTGTGGCGCCCGTGTTCTATAGCGACACCTCTCCTACTCTCCCGTTCTGAATTTCTACTTTTCTACCACTTGGCCTAGTTGGGCAGCAGGGTGAGGTGCCAAGTGTGAGTATGTGTGTCTGCCTCTTGTCCTTCCAGGAGAGCTGTGGAGTGACCGTTTGCAGCAGGAGGATCTATGTCCTTGGTGGTCGGGACTCAAGAGGGGAGAGCACAGATAAGATCTTCACCTTTGACCCATGTAGTGGGCGCTTGGAAGACCAACAGCCATTGCAACGATGCACCAGTGCCCACGGCTGTGTCACCATCCTGTGGCACTTGGGACAGGGACAGACTGACCCCAAAGGGCAGGGGAGGCCCAGCTGAGCCCCGGGCTTCAGGACAGAGAGACCTAGATGTCCAGCAGCCAAGGCCCGGGCCACCTAAGCCTTCTACCTCTGTTCCTCTGAGGTCTCCGTGCAAAATCGGATGAATTTCTTTTCCCCTTTTCTTATAGAAATAAGACCTGATGTTAGTTTCACTCAGTCAGACTGGCACGTGTTATTTCTGATCAGAGATGGACCCTGTAGGATTTCACTCCCTAAAAAACCTCCAAGAAAAGAGACCGGATGCCTTTTATCTTTACAGAGTGTGTTTGAGCTGCTGTTGTTATACAATGTCTTACAGTCTGTGACAGGTCTGTTTCTGAGAGCATCTTTCTTTGACCGCTGCTCTGATCTCACTCGTCAGGACTCAGGGCTGGAAGGGACCTCCGGGATCGCCTCGCCCACCCTCCTTCCATTATAAATGAGGAAACGGACCCAGAGCCGTTGTCACATGCCCAAACAAAATGACAAAATAAACGGAAGGCCAGGCTTACCCATTCACCAAACTCAGTCGGAGCACCCATGTTCAAGGACCTAAGGGAGATTTCTTCAAAAGGCAAAGTCTATTTGCTGGTAAACCCTCAACATCCACCTTAGAATCAGCGCTCTGTATTGGTTCTGTAGGAATTGAATTACTATTCCTACCCAGATAGACAAAGTTTATTAGAAAGAGTAGACAGTCACAGTTTTAAATCTCATCGTTCCTGTAAGTAACCTGACCACGAGGTGCCTCGCCTGCCAGGCTCTTCCTCTTTCCCCTCACTTGCCTCCTCTCTTCCCGCGTCCCTTCTTCCTTCTCTTCTAAGCCCAAAACCTAAAGCCTTGACTTTTATTGACTACAGCACATACACGGACAAAGACCTGGCGTAACTGTTATGTGAGGAATGTTGACAGACAGGTCAGGCCACTCTGGAGGGGGAGGGAATGAACTTCCTTGACAGTTCTAAGGCAGAAGAGTGGTAAGGGTAGGCAATGGGGGTCAAGTGACTTGCCCAGGGTCACACAGCTGGGAAGTGTCTAAGGTCAGATTTGAACCCGGGACCTCCCGTCTCTCAATCCACTGCGCTACCCAGCTGCCCCACAAAGTGTATTTCTTAAAGGAAATAGCTTGAACGTGGTCCCTGAGTAAGGTGGCTATGCAAAGAGCCCTGGGCTGGGAACCAGGACACGTCCCTGGGAATCACTGCCTGGCCTTGGGCCAGTCAGCTGCACCCCCCCGAAGCCTTGGTGTCCCCCTCTCTAAAATGAGGGGATTGGACCAAAGGATTTCTAAGGGCATTTGGTCCTACGTCCTCCCAACTCCCACATTCCCAGTTGACTTTGTTCCAAGGTCTCTTCCGACCCCGTGCTCTAAGGCCCCCTCCAGCTCTGCCAAAAGGATGTTCTAATCCCAGAGTTCTTCGCATCCCAGGAGTGGACATACGGAGGCTGGTCTGGGCTGTATTTTCTCTAAAACTCCACCCCCACTCCTCATTTGCATATAGATGAGTCCACATGTTTCTCATTGAGCCTTGATGAGCAGCACGGGGTCTCCATCAGGCTCCCCTCCCCCTCCAGGCCCTGGTGCTGAGGCCTCCTCCGCTGGGGCCAGACTCATCCAAAGCCCTGTGTTCCAGCTGAGCCCCGGGTCCAGACTGATTAACCAGGATTATAGGGACGGGACCATCTGGACGCCCGATAATGACAGGGAGGCCCGCCCCCTCGCAGCAATCCGAGGATCGCCAGGAAGCATCAGGGATGCCGAATCACCCTCCCCGGGCTGACCAAGAAGCCTTCCTGAGAGCACTGAGCGTCTCGAGGCTGCCGGGGAAGGTGGCCCCCAGCGATGGCCAGGGGATGGGGCAGGGAAGCCCCGATTCAGCGGCGGAGGGGAGAGGGAGCACAGAGGAGTACATCCTCTGCCCAGCCCCATCCTTATTCCTGCCATCAACATGCGCTGATGGCTGAGAAAAGGAACTAGAATGTCTTGGAGACAAGAAGCAGCCGGACAGAGCTGGGTTCTCAGTCCCACTCTGCCACTGGGGGACTTGGAGAGAGTGGCTGAAGAAAGACATCATGGGGGCAGCTGGATGGCTCAGTGGGTAGAGTACCAGGCCTGGAGCTGGGGCGATCTAGGCTGGACACTTCCTAACGGTGTGACCCAGGGCAAGTCATTTACCCCATTTGCCTAGCCCTTGCCCTTCTGTCTTAGAATGGGCACGAGGACAAAAAGTAAAGATTTAAAGGGGGGGAGGGGGAAGGCTTTATCCCTAGGAAGCTCAGTTTCTTCCTCTGTCCTATAAAGAGGTTGGACTAGTTCAGGGATTCTTGACCAGTGATAGATGAACTAGGATAGGTTTCCTTTGTCATCCACTGTATTTCATTTTATTATGCACTCACAAACATGATTCTGAGCAGACTCCTGCCAAAGAGACCCAGGACACCCACACATGAAGCAGGGAGCCTCCGAGGCTCCAGAGGACCCCCGACACCCCTCTTAGTTCTCAGGATCTGTGATGCAAAGTCGATATTTGTGGCCCGAGCACAGGGTACCCTCCGGGGCCATTTGCTGCGGGGACTCTCTGTCTCTCTGATTCCCTGTCAGGATCGCCCAAGCTAGGCTCTAGGGACACTTTCCAGAAACGAGACAGAAGATAATGGAGGGGAAAGTGCCATACGAGTGTTGGGGTTGTGACCAAGAAGCCAAATCAGCGTCCAGGGAATTAGGACATGGGCTATTCGATGTTATTATTATTATTTATTAGATATTAGAAGCAGAGGAGCCCAGAGATCCCCCAAGTCACAGGATCATAGGCCATCGAATCTAATGCCCTCGTTTTCAGATGAGGAAACTAAGACACAGATAGGACATGACTTTCCCAGAGTCACACAGGTTGTAATTGACTCCAAGGCCAGGGCTCTATCCACTACGATACTCTTGACTCTTTAATTTCAAGTTTCTCAACTTGCATAACAGGAATTTGAAGCCCAGAAAGGCATTAACATACACTGGGAGAGAATGCTGCATTTGGAGCCAGAGGAACTGAGTTCAGGTTCTGCCTTCCTTTGGTTCTATTAGTATGACCTTAGGTAAGTCATTTAAGAATTCTAGCCTTTGTTTCCTTATTGGCAGAATGAGGGAATTGAAGTAGAACGGGGGCTTTTCATCTTTTCTGGGCCTTTTTGTTGTCTGGAGAACCCTATAGTGCCCTTCTCAAACTTATTATTTTTATATGCATAAAATGAAATATGTAGGATTACAAAAGAAGCCACTTACTTGGGAATTCGGGTCTCAAAATATTTGAAAGAGAAGTTTATGCACTCCAGGTTAACCTCCATAGTCCTAGTCCTAATCTAGGAAACTCTTAGAGGGAGCCATTCCTAAAGCTAGCACAATAAATCTGTGGCAGAGCTGGGTCAAGGAGCCTCTTGACTCCCAGTGTAGGTCTCTTTCCACCACCTATGCACGTCTCAGGAAATCCTGGGAGCCATCATCCAAGGTTGGGTTTGGAAGCAGCTCTGCGAAGGCTGATGGGTATGCCTGACAGTCATAATCTCCCCCATCAGGCAGCCCTCTTTTCCCTCTGCCCAGGAAAGGACCCACAACCCTCCACGCTCAACTCCAATTTGGGAGGGGGGAGCCCGCCTAGGCAGAAGCAATTTGGACTAAAGCAGAATGATTCCGGAGAGGCAATTTACCCAGCAGGTGAGCCCACACTTAACAAAGCTTTCTCTCACACAAAGCCCTCGAGGAGGTCTGAGGGCTCATCTGGAGGAGGGCCGGGAGGGAGGGAAGGAGATGAATACATTACAGCCTCCCCCCCCCCACTCCACCCCCACCCCCAGTCCCCTTCCTCTGGCACAGACAAAGACGACAGCTTGATTCACTGCTCTTTCAGCTGAGCTTGGTTTCACATTGAGGAACGAATTTCTGGGGCACAGTCGGAGGAGGGAGGGGGCTGAATTTCCTGCTGAATTGTCCTCCACCCACTCCACTTCCCGGATATCTCTTTGGTCCAGGGCCCCGACCGGTGATCAGCCAGCAAACAGCCCTTGGCACTGACAAAAGGAAATAAGGTTTTACTGTCTAAGACTGGCAAAGATGTCAGTTTCCTCCTCGATAAAATGCGGACAATAAGCTGTGCCCTGCCTACAGGATGGTGCTATCGTGAGCAACGCTACACACTGCAAGCAAGCCCTGTCCTCTAGGGCTGGTGCTGAATGATTGTTGCATCTGCCTAGCACTGCAGTAGGCACCAGGAGGAAGAGGAGGGGAGAGGGATGGGGAAGACCCAAATACACCCCACACACCTTTCCCTTCCTCTTCCTCTTCCTCTCCTCTTCTTCTGGGTCAAACACATACACACCCACATACCTCTTCTTCTCCTCTGAGGAAGTATTCTTGCCCCTGGTTAAGGTTAGTATCTTTATACCTAGAACCTTAATCCTATTTTCTCCCTCTTCCCTCCAGACTCTGCTCTCAGTCCCCCCTTTCACTCTCAAATTCTCACGTTTATTTTTTCTTTTTAATTTAATTTTTATGTATTTAATTTATTTATTTAAATTTATTCATTAATATATTTAAATTTATTTAATATATTTATATATACATACTTTAAATTAAATTTTAATATATTTAAATATAAATTAATTTAATTGATTAATTTATAAGATTTTTTTCCCATGGTTGCATGTTTCATATTCTTTCCTTCCCCTCCCTCCCTCATAGCCAATGCACAATTCCACTGGTTTTTACATCAAATTCTCACATACTTATAAACATGCTTATGCCTCCTCAATCTTTAAAGTAATTTTTTTAAAGCCAGCCCTTGATTTTGCTGCCTTATCCAGCTACAATCCCAGCTTTCCCTGGTCACAGCTAAATTTCTAGAAAGTGCCACTTACCAGGCGTGTGACCCTAGACAAATCAAATAACCTCAAAGTGCCAATTGGACCTGGAAATCGTCGATGATGAAATCACAGATCCCAAAAGAAAAAAGTTGTCTACCCTACTTGCCTCCACTCTACACAACCCACTCTCTTCTCCCACCAGTCTACCAAAAATTGGTCACTAATGACTCATTAATAGGTAAATCCAATGAATGGCACTGTCCTGACTTCCCCTTCCCCAGCCTCTCTGCACCACTGAACACTATGATCCACCTGCTTTCATTTCAGCCATTTATTAAGCACCTACTATGGGCATGGGGATGTGAAGATGGAAAGTAGTTTCTTCCCACAAAGTCAAGTTGAGAGGGTGGGGTGGGTAGATAAGGCAGTAATGGGCATAACTATGTGATAGAAGAAAGGGGTCTAAGAATCAAAGAAGGAAAGACAAATCTTGGCTTTGGGTTGTAATACTGAAAAATTAATATTATACCAAATATAATATGCTAAATGTAATATTTAAAAATTTGTTTGGAAATACAATATTATTTTTAAAAAGGTTATTGTGGTCGCCATTTATAAAATAATTAACCCTAAAGTCACGAGGATGATAGTAGCTTTTAACAATTTAAAATATGTAAGAAAGAAATAAGGAGGGAAGGAAATAGAAAAAATATTTCCTAGCCTACCACCCTAATCCTACCAGCCTACAACAGAGTCTTCCACTCCAGCCACCAATGCTGAATCACAGACAAGCTCTCAGTCAAAAATCTCCAGAGAAAGACCCAGCCTCCTCCATGGTCTCATTGTTATAGTCCTTCTCCACGTCATGTCTTTTTCCTGTGCATTGGTCTATCACATCTCAGGAACCAATCAAAGTCTCTCTGACCCAGACTTGTAACCGTATGTTCTGGGTCAGGCTCCTAGGGCTAGCTTGGATGAGTAGAAAGTTCACAATACTGGGGGGAAGGGGTCAAAACTATTTTCATAAAACTAAGACATTTTAATTTCTAATATAGAAAATACCGATAGCTATAAGCCAATACAAACTCTCTCTGAAAGGGTACTCAATAATTTTTAAAAATATGAAGGGAGGAGGCAGCTCAGTGGATTGAGAGCCAGGCCTAGAGACGCGAGGTCCTAGGTTCAAATCTGGCCTCAGACACTTCCCAGCTGTGTGACCCTGGACAAGTCACTTGACCCCCATTGCCTAGCCCTTACCATTCTTCTGCCTTGGAGCCAATATACAGTATTGACTCCAAGATGGAAGGTAAGGATTTAAAAAAAAAATATGAAGAGGTCTAATATCACTACTGGGTCTATATCCCAATGGGGAAAGGACCTACTTGTACAAAAAATATTTATAGCAGCTCTTTTTGTAGTGGCAAAGAATTGGAAATTGAGGGGGTGTCTATCAGCTGGGAAATGGCTAAACAAATTGTGGTATATGATGGTGATGGAATACTATTGTGTTATAAGAAATGATAAACAAAATTATTTCAGAAAAAAGTTGGAAAGACCTGCAGGAACTGATGCAGAGTGAAGTAAGCAGAACCAGGACTGTACACAGTAGCAGTAATATTGGGCGATGATTATCTGTGAAAACCTGTCTCCTCTCAGCAATGCAATGATCTGGAACAATCCTGAAAGACTTATGATGGGGAATGCTAGCCACCTCCAGAGAAAACTGTTGGAGTCCTCTTTCATAGCATATTCATGAAACCCTGTCTCCAAGGAGGCGGTATATCTAGGGGAAAGAGCACCAATTGCAGAGTGGAGGACCTCAGTTCACATCCTGCCTCTGACATTTATTACCTAGGAGATCTTGGACAAGTCACATAACTTCTTAGGACCAGTTTCCCCATCTGTAAAATGAGAACTATGAGGTCATCTCTGGGGTCCCTTCAAATTCTAGTTCTATGATCCTGTTATCTTCTCTCGTACTCGGTGTTCCAGGTAAACCAGACTCAGTTGTTCCTCCGTTTCCTCCAATATTCTGCACTCCACTCCCAACCCCTCATTTTTTAAGGCAGGAAAAGCTCCACACCAATTCCATCCCTGCTGAACCCCTTCCCCTCCCCGTTCAGTGAAGCTTAGGTGATGCCTTGGAGACAGCAGTCAAGGAGTTAATAATGTTTGGTGTGGCAGAGATTGGGGTGGAGTGAGGGGGTGGGGGGTGTGATCAGGCCTTTCATTTACTGATTGATGCCCTTAGTGACCAGTTTGGGGTGGTTCTGTTTTTGAGACCTTTTCAGCCTAGTGAGATCCGACGGAACTTAGCCTCTTATTGCCATAACCTTAGAAGGCACCGTATTAAGTATCTTTTGAGGAAAAATCCAAAGCCGTGTTCACAGTAAGCGGTGCCCCCACATCTCTGCAAGGTAGCGGCTTCCCTGATGGCTCCGCAATAGCTGAGGCTAGTGATAAGTAATTGAGATGATTGGAATGTTAAGGAACCGTTCTCACCCCCGTGCTGGGCTGTAAGCACGTTAGGTCAGTGGCCTTCAATGTACTTTGCAGCGCCCAACTTATTCCTCCTCCTCCTAACCCAGTGATTGACTTGCTGTGACCCCTGAAGTCAGTGCTGGTCAGCAGAGACCCACTGATACCATGTTCATTCCCACTGCTGAAACAGGACGGAGGAGAGGGCATGGCAGGTGTTGGCTGTCTGGGAAGCAGGGATGTGTTTCCCCAGAAGTGAAGCCTTTGGGGTACTTGGCTGTCTCTCACTTTCGAATGGAGACTGTCCAAGATCAGAGGCGGCTCCAGAAATGTGGTCGGGAAGGGACTGCAGAGGTTACTTTCTTCCCAACTCTTCATTTTATAGATGAGGAAACTGAGATGCAGAGAAATTAAGTGACTTGCCCAGGGTCACATAGGTAAGAAATGTTGGAGGCAGAATTTAAATCCTGGTTCACTATCTCTAGGGTCATTGCACGAGATTTCCACTGCGTGAGACAGGATTTAAAGCCAGGTCCGGTGTCCAGGAAGCCAGTGGTCCCTCTACTGAGCCCAATTATGGGCTAATTGGGTACCCTCTCAACTTGTTTCAGAGACAGGAATATCAAGGATCAGAAAGGCAGTGATGGAACTGGGGAATAATCTCAGGTCAAGGTTCTTGTAGAGGCTGACAAGGAAAATGTAGGGCCTGGAGACTGACCAGACCATAGGAGAACAGGTTGAGCAATCTAGAGATTTTAGGCTTAGGTGAGACAAAGTGTCCTCAAGGTTTACCATGTGGGACCCCCACCCCCACCCCCATTAGACTTATTTTGCAGGGCGCAGATAGCAAAGCCAGGTGTAGTGGGAATGAAGTGATGAACGGGTAGAGCTCAGTTTGATTTAAGGTAAGAGCATCTAAAACAGTGGATGAAGCTGCCTTTGGGGGAATTGGCAGCCTTCAGAAAGATGCTGCTCTTTCTCTGCTCCCCTGCCCTAGTGTTTTATTGATGTTTTCTTTCTTTGTTAACATCAATATCACTTCCCAGGGATCTCCTCCTTCCCACAAATAACCTTCCCTTGCAACAAATATCTAGTCCAACCTAACAAAAGAACATATTGACTATGTCTGAAAATATAGGTCTTTATGCCCCTGTGGTGCACCTCCAGACAGGAAGGAGACCCGCCCCACCATCAGTCCTTTGAAGTCACAGAAGAGTCACTCTATTGCTCAGAGTTCTGAGGTCTCAATGTTGTGTCCCTTCATAGAAGTATAGATTTTTCTCCTGGTCCTGCCTATTTCACTGTTAGTTGTTTCAGCCAAGTCTGAGTCCTTGTGATCCCATTTGGGGTTTTCTTGGCAGAGATACTAGAGTGGTTTGCCATTTCTTTCTCCAGCTCATTTTACAGAATGAAGCAATAGTTAAGTGACTTGCTCAGGGTCACACAGCCAGGAAATGTCTGAGGCTAGACGTGAAGCCCTGTCCTTCTGATTCCAGGCTGGCACTCTTCTACCACTGCGCTACCTAGCTTCCCTTTGTTTTAATACAGAGGTTCTTAACCTTTTTTGCATTACCCATTCTCAGGGTCTAGGAAAGCCTATAGAACTTTTCTCAAAATAATGTTGTTTTTTTTTTTAATTTTTATTTGGTCATTTCCAAACATTATTCATTGGAAACAAAGATCATTTTCTTTTCTTCCCTCCCCCTCCCCCCCCCACCTCTCCCATAGCCCATGCGCAATTCCACTGGGTATCACATGTGTTCTTGATTCGAACCCATTTCCATGTTGTTGGTATTTGCGTTAGAGTGTTCATTTAGAGTCTCTCCTCAGTCATATCCCTTCCAACCCTGTAGTCAAGCAGTTGCTTTTCCTCGGTGTTTTTACTCCCAGTTTATCCTCTGCTTGTGGGTAGTGTTTTTTAGATCCCTGCAGATTGTTCAGGGACATTGCATTGATACTAATGGAGAAGTCCATTACCTTCGATTGTACCACAGTGTATCAGTCTCTGTGT
Source organism: Monodelphis domestica (assembly GCF_027887165.1). Taxonomy (NCBI): domain Eukaryota; kingdom Metazoa; phylum Chordata; class Mammalia; order Didelphimorphia; family Didelphidae; genus Monodelphis; species Monodelphis domestica. The sequence goes on from NC_077230.1 coordinate 344,151,653, forward strand.
ACAATGTTTTCCTGGTTCTGCTCCTTTCGCTCTGCATCACTTCCTGGAGGTTGTTCCAAAATAATGTTTTTGAATGCATAAATTACAAAAGATTCCAAAAGAAAGCAATTATACTGAAAAATAACTGAATTTGGAAAGGTTTTTCACAGACCCTACATTATAAGAATCCTTCTTAGTAGAGTTCTAGATGCAAAAGCAGAAAGACATAGATTCAAATCCTACCTACATAGACAAAACACTTTCCCTCCCTGACGTTGCTTCCTCCTAAGAAGGGGATAATGGCTCCAGAGAAGGGGCCAGTCTGGATTGACAAAAGGAGTTTCCTCACCCGGAAGTTCTCCACACCAGTGAAATCTCGGATCTTATCCTTACTTACCTCAAGGGAAGTGCATACTTCAAACTGATATATGAAGACAATTCCTTTAACTCTAGATCACCAGAGCTGGTAGGGAGGTAAGTAAACATGTAGGTTCAGCCAGCTCATTCTGAGTTAACTCTGGGAAGCTACTGCTCCCTGGTGGCTGTCAGAGTATCACTTTAACCTGCTCAATGGCACTGTTCTCTTTATTGAGCCTATTGCAAAGGTCACTCCCTGAACATGCTGAGAAAGTACTAACATTAGGGGGCAGCTGGGTGGTCCAGTGGATAGAGAACCAAGTCAAAGACGGGAGGTCCTGGGTTCAAATGTGACCTCAGACACTTCCCAGCTGTGTGACGCCCCTTGCCTAGCCCTTATCTCTCTTCTGCCTTGGAACCGATACACCGTATTGATTCTAAGATGGAAGTTAAGAGTTTAAAAAAAAAAGTGAGAATTTCAATTGGACCTCAACATCCAGGATAAAACTCAAGAGCCACGGAATGCCAGTTGTGACTGGGATCTTAAAGAAATCCTCTGCTTAGCTCCCCCTACCCCCAATCAACATGGAAGTTGGGGGCCTAGAACCCAGCTGGGTAAAGAAATCCCCATAAAATGTATCTGGCTTGTCACTATTAGACTACCTAAACTCAGAAATTCATAAAAGTAGCCCCTTCCTCTAAAGATGTGTAAACAGTTTTAAAAAACAACATTCAACGGGGACTTAGGCCACATCTTCCCTTGCTCCTTACTGGGAAGGGTGTAACTGTCCTTTGGCTAGCAAACTCCTCTTACAATTAAGTTTTATCTATTTTAATAACTTTCCCCATGTTTCCCAAAGTTATGATTCATGTTGTTTCCCTCCTTTTCCCTCCCCACTCCCAGATGACAAGCAATTCCACTGGGTTATACATGCATTATCCAGCAAAACATATTTCCATTATTATTCATTTTTGTAAATGAACAATCCCATAAAGTCAAAACCCCAAATCGTAAACCCAAATAAACAAGCGATACATCATGTTTTCACTTGCATCCCTCCTCCCAGTTCTTTCTCTGGAGGTGGATAGCCTTGCTGAGGGTTTAGCCAAGTCTATTACAGTTGATCATTCCACAATATTGCTATTACTGTATATGATCTCCTGCTTCTGCTTATTTTACTTTGAATCAGTTCATTTAGGTTTTTCCAGCTCTTTGAAATCCTCTTGTTCATCATTCCTTATAGCAAAATAGTATTCTATCACCATCATGTACCACAATTTGATTAGCCATTCCCCAGTTGAGGGACATCTCAATTTCCAACTTTTTGCCACCACAAAAAGCAGATACAAATATTTTTGTACCAGTTCCTTTCCCATTTTTCAAAATCTCTCTGGGATACAGACCTGGTAGGGGTATGTTGGATCAAAGGGCATGCATTCTTTAATGGCCCTTAGGACAGAAATCCAAATTGTCCTCCAGAATGGTTTAAATCAATACTCATCAACAATGCATTAGGGTCTCAATTTTGCCACATCCTTTCTAACATTCATTTTCTTGTCATATTGGCCAACCTGATAGGTATAAGGTGGCACCTCAGAGCTGCTTTGTGATTGATAGCTTTAATTTCCCTATTTGAAAACTACCTATTCATATCCTTTGATATAAATTGATCAGTTGTAAAGTGACTTGGATTCTTATACATCTTACTTTGTTCTTGAGAAATTAAACCTTTATCAGAAAAATATTAAAAAATTTTCCTTTTGTTGCTTCCCTTCTAATGTTGGTTGCATTGGTTTTGTCTGTGCAAAGGGTACAATAGATAAGAGGCATAAAACAATGAATATAAACTGAAGTTAAAGTTATTTTTTATAGATGTCACTTAGCCAGGATGACTGGATGATGGTACCCACAAGTTTTAGGGTACAAAGACAATGAATTCTATTTTTGACCACTTAGAATGAGATGCTAACAAGGACATCTATTTTGAGATATTCAAGAAGTATTTGATAATTCAAGAATGGAATTCAGGAGATTGCTTACAGCTGGATATATAGATCTGGGAATCATCTGCATAGAAGACAAGTGAATCATATGATCTGATGAGCTCACTAAGGAAGACAGTGCAAGAGAAAAAAGAAACAGGACTGAGGCTTTAGGGGGACACCAAATTACTGGGAATGACCTGGATGAAGAATCAACAACTAAGTTAAGGTCAAAGAAAGGTATCTAGTTCTAGATGGCTTCCCCAAGTTTAGCTAAAAGGAAAGGAGAAACAATGACAGTAAGTGCCTTTTTAAGATGAAGCATGTTTATAGACAACATGAAAATAACCAGCAAACAAAATGGGAGTATCAAGGGGAAAACCTGGTGGAGAAAGTAGGAAGAGATTAGAACAGATATGCTTGTTGAAAGGTATAGACTTAACAAGGAGAAAGGCTTCCCCTTGGGATTTCTTCCCATCAATACATAATTTCTAAATAGTTGTTTGCAGGCTGTCCTCCCCAGTTACACTAAACTCCCAAGGGCCTTTTTCCCCTTTATCTCTCCAGTCCGGACGATCCATTATGAAGAATGGGAATGCTCATTGAATGGCCTCAATTTTCTCAGTATTCAGGAGGCCAAATCTTTAGCTGATGAAGGGAATAGGAGGGTGTCATGGGAAGTTTAAGCAGCAATGGGGTTTAGAAGGGAAGATAAGGAAATTAGCATTTATTAAACATTAACTATGTACCAGGAACTGTATCAAGTACTTCACAACCATCTCATTTAATCCACATAACCACTGAGGTTTTTATGTTGAAGAAACTGAGGCAGAGGTTAAACGACTTGCCCAAAGTCATACAAGTAGTGTCTGAGGAGATTTGAACTCTAGTTCAAGCACACTTACCCACTCTACTACTGACCTATTGCTGAGGGGTACAGTCAATATGTTTAGGTGTAAAAAGGCCTGCAATGCTATAATAAGGGCTGCTAAAATAATCACATTTGTAGTGTACCTAGTTACCATGGTCTCTTGAATTTTTTTTTTTAAACCCTTACCTTCGTCTTGGAGTCAATACTGTGTATTGTTTCCAAGGCAGAAGAGTGGTAAGGGTAGGCAATGGGGGTCAAGTGATTTGCCCAGGGTCACACAGCTAGGAAGTGTCTGAGGCCACATTTGAACCTAGGACCTTCCATCTCTAGGCCTGGCTCTCAATCCACTGAGCTACCCAGCTGCCCCCAGTCTCTTGAATTTCTTAAGCTTCAATTCAGTGGCAGAGAATAGAAGCAGAAGCTGCAGATGGTACAAGTAAGGCACAGTAAGTATTGTTTCTAAGACAGAAGGGCTAAAAAAAAAAATATTGGTCGTCATTCTAGAAGGAAATTTGGAGTTCAGTCTTCCAAATCATTCACTGACCCAACAATAGTTACCCTTGGGCCTATAATTTCCCTCATCAACCTCAAGGACACAAGTAGAGGACCTGGGATACCTGCTAGTCACCTCATTCTACAAAAACAAAAGCATGTACAGATGGCCTGGACCTATGAATTCAGTTTTAGGGAATTCTCCATCTCTATAAGGATACTTTCCATTTGTGCTGCAGTGCTCAAGAGGTTAGTTACTTGCCCAGGATCATTTCAGGAGTCAAGTCTTTGTGGTTTCACTATTCACTAAGCTTTGCTCTTAGGAACACAAAAAAATCTAAAAGCTGGCCTATGCTTATTACTTTAGTAACATTTTCATTAGACTTAAAATTTTACTTTTCCTAACAAAGTCTATGTAATAAAGCCAAATAAAATGATCCCAGTTTTCCACATTCCTTATTTTCCTTTGTCATATTGGCCAACCCGATAGGTATAAGGTGGTACCTCAGAGCTGTTTTGTGATCACTAGCTTTAATTTCCCTATCTGAAAACTACCTATTCATATCCTTTGATATATTGATAAAGGGAGGACATTGAGCTTTAGATTCATTGAGTTTCTTTTTCTAAAATCACCCCAACCTAATGCAAATTCACAGGTGTGTCCAGTATCATCTCTGCCTGTTTGTCCATTCTGGTTCTCCACTGAGTTGCTGTCTTTTCCTTGGTTATTAAAATGGCCTTTATAGCAATCAATCTCATTTGAGGCATTTATTTTTATAAAGCAACTTATAAACTTGAATATATCCCACTCCCAGCCCTGTGAAATACAAGTGAGGAATGAATGAGTCTTGATGAAGTGATAGCTCAAGTCATCACAGGACCCAGACACATCAGATCTTTTTCTTAATGCCCCCCACCCCCCATCTACATCTCCCTTTTTATTTAGTATTCCCAATTTTGGTATCAGGTACCTAGCTAGCAACACCTGATAAATTTCATAGCATTTTAAATTCTTATGTATATTAGAAAGTACATCTGTTCACTAAGTGAATACTCATGCACAAGGCAGCCTACATGAGAAGATAGGCAATGTCTAGAAGGTAAAAATCTGGGGCAGTGTTATGGCCCATGCTGTTCACATCTTACTGGCAACCTGCCCACATTAAAAAAATGCAATAACCATAACGTTTGTTTCAAAACAGATTTTAATAAAGATCTTTACAGAAGAGCTTCAGGCACACCATCCCAGGAGTCACAGAGTCCTTGAAACCAAAACAAGACAAGAGTTAGATCAAAGCAATAATCTTCAAAAGTCTAGAATGTTATCTTTGGATATGAGAGGGAGATATGAGATATGAGAGGGAAAAGCCAGTTAGTTACCAGTTTTTGATCTCGGCAACATCTCTCCATTCCACTAGACTTCCCACCACCAGGATAATATATGCATAAACCCAGTCACATCATTAGTCTGCTTAAGTTTCAGAAGTTTCCTACTACCCACCAAATCAAGCTCAAATACTTGCTTGGCATTCAAGGCTTTCTTTCCACCATCCAACCTTCAGTTATGCATCTAGACCTGAAGTTTACTCCTTTAAGCCCAGAACGGGAGACCTGGGCTCTCCTTGCCTCCCATTTTGTCTGAATTCACCCAGGTGTCCTTTAAAGGCCAACTCAAAAGCCACATTATATATGAAACCTTTCACAATTCCCCTACCTCATATCTTCTACCTACCATATTGTATTGTATTGTATTGTATTATGCTACTATTTTTTCCCACTTATATATTACAATGTTTATGGCTTAATGACCCCCCCCCTCCTGATGACATGAAGGCAGACTCAAGGTCCAGTACTTACAGGTCCCCTTCCCTCAACTTCTTCCCTTTCCTATCTTGAACTACCCTGATTTATAGCATTTGTCCAAGATATTCAAACCAATTTAATTCTTTACCAACATCAGAGTGGTATTTCTTAACCCTGACTCCTTGGCCAGAGCTGAAAAGGGACCTTAGAGAATAACTAGCCCGTAACAATGCTGCCCTTTATTCCACTTCACACTAGCCCTTGATTGGAGGCAGGGACTATTATCTTTGTTAATAGATGAGGAAACTGAGGTAGAGAGGAAGAGAGTTGCTCAAATTTGTAAAGAACACAAATAAAGGCAGTTAGGTAGCACCAGGTCTGAAGCCAGGAGCATTCCTAGGTGTGTAACCCTAAGTGAGGTTAAATCACTTAACCTCAATTGCCCAGCCCTTAAGACAGAATCTAAGAGTTTTATATATTATTATATATATTTATACATATACAAAAAATATATTATATAGTTATATATATGCCCCAAATTAACAGCCTGAATTAGAACCTTTGAAGCTGATATTCTGGACCATGACTACATCATACAAGTTCTTCTGGGGGGAAACAGAAAACAAAATGGTTTCAAAGCTAGAGGAAACTGTGATAAAGCTTGTCCCAACTCCCTAGGCAGGATAAGCAATTCAAAGCCATACAGAAGAAAGAACTAGGGCTTGAAACCAGGTCTTCTGGTCCAGGGGAATATATCTTTCCATTACACCAAGCTGACACCTTCAAATATCTGATGGGCTAGAATGAGGGAGGGGGCAGAAATGTTCTGTATAGATCCAAAGAACTAGGGCCACTGGTTGCAAAGGAAAGCAGTGTTTACAATTAAGAGGAAAGCAGTTTTTTCAATTTAATATTTATTAAATGTTTATTATATACGAGACAGAGACAAGTAAAAGAGCACAGCAAAGTTTAAAATGTGGTTAAGAGGCATGCATACAAATATTAATTGATACAGGCAGAACAGAACAAGGTAAGGGACAGGTTCACTTAAGGAAAGCTTCATTGAGATGTTAGATTTCCATTGGTAGAGACAAGTAAAGATTCCAGGGCAACAGCTTGAACAGGAGAGGCAAAGGAGAAAAACTAGACATCGTGATAGTTCACTCTGACCAGATTCTAAGAGATGAGATTTGGATGAGATAAGGACTTTCAAACAATCAGAAATGCCCCAAAATGTCATCATCTCACTCTGCTGGGAGTTAAAACTATCACTAGACATGAAATGGAAGGTAGAGTGCAGTATGGGACAGCAAAGTGGGAAAGGCAGAGAGTGGGAGCAGGATGTTGAGCCAAGTCATGTCCTCTGTTTCCTGCTCTATATATAAATTGGATCAGGTCTTTCTCCTAGCCTTACCATTCCATGTTCTAGGGCTCCGTGCCCCTTTTCAAGCCTTTGACACTTTCACCAAACAATCCTAGGAGCTGCATTTCTGTCACTAACACAGTATTTAGAGATATTTCAATTTCCTGGAAGTCTCAAATGGTATAAACCCCTACCCTGCCTCCTTCACAAGGCTCCTGTGAGGATCATAAGGCAATGGACATAAATCCAATTGGATTTAGTAGGTAGCAGATTTCAGGTCCCTAGCAATAAGAAAAGGCCCCAGAGATAGAACAAGCCTTTAAGGTTTGAGAGGCTTTAAAGAGGTGCACACATGCTTATAAATTATTATTATTTTTTAAAACACAAGCAAAAAACAATTTCTATCCAATTGACTTCCACCAAAATGCAGTTCTATGGACTGACCTGTTAGGCAGTGGGCACTGGCTGGGGCATGGCTGGTTGTTCTGGCTTCCCACCCTTCTGCTCTGAGATGGGGGTGGTAGGAAGAATCTCATCCTTGGGCTCTACGATGCTCACATGGTCAGGCAGGGGCTTCTTAGGGCCAATCTTGCCACTTGGATCCCAGGGCAACATGATTTTGACTTTAATTCCCAACACACCTGAATGGCACCAAGGTTAAATATGAAGTGATTTCATTTATGTGGCTTGAAATAAAGATCAGACAGAATATAATTATTTCCCAGTACAGAACAGCTTTTTAGCCCCTTCTCAGACAAATGCCTCTAGATCAACCAATGTCCAGACACCTCTGCAAAGACCCCCACATACAGTGGCACAGAACGTGCCAAAGCCAGGGGGTACAGAGCAGGTAGTGCCCTTTCTGACTCGTCATCTTGTCATCACTGAAGGGGATCCCAGCAGCCTTCGGGTACTTCAGAGTCCTGATCCAGGCTTCCAACTTGGCCATTCACTTCCTCAGAGCATAAGCTACCTGGGACAACATCAAGTTGTGGTACAATTTTTGCAGTGGCTCACCCTGTCTGAGGAGGACGTGGCGCACAGCTGTGTCGACATAGTAGTTGACAGGGTCTCCGCTGTGGATCATCAGGCCGTCCACAAACTTCATGGACTTAGCTCTCTGGCCTCTGAGCTTACCAGACACCACCACTTCACATCCTTTTGCTCCACTCTCCATAATGAAGCGGAGGACACCATAGCAGGCCCTTCAGGAGCAGAGGAAAAAGGAGGAGGGTACTGTCATCACTTTAGTAGACCCAATCAGCATTAGGGAAAGAAGTTCAGCTAGTCAGTCTCAGCCTAACTGTGGCTCTCTCTGTTAAGATAAAACATCCAAGGCATATAAGCTAACCCCCCCAAATAATTCCTAGATTCTACTGCCCAGTGTTAGAAGAAACTTTAGTTAGGTGCCCCCAAAGAAGGGACCTGCCTACGGTTCAAGAGCAAAGTTGCCTCTATACCAATGGATGGGTGGAATTCACTTTTGAAAAGGGCCAGGGCCCAGCATTAAAGTGTAATGTAATAGGATCTAACCTCGGACTTGCCTATTCAAGATCCCAGAAAGGATCTCAGGAGTCCTAAGGCCAAAATCTATCTCCCAGGACTGGCCTGAATTGGCACAAATTTTTCCAGCCATAAAAATTTACCAACTGTTAAGGCATGATGGAATCTAGTTATATGATATTGTTGATAGCAGCTGATGATGAAATTGCAAGTCCTCAAAGAATTATGGTTCTCATTAGTTTATGAAGTTTGCTCGTAATAGCTCCATGAGGCAGGTTATACAACAAATCAAGTCCTGGAAGACTAAAAAACTTACCTACGTACAGCAAGACCTCCAAGGAGTTTGTAACGCAGGGACTCAGCTTGGGCAATAGCACAGAGACCTCTGGTGGCCACCTTCTCGGCGTATAGCTTTAAAGGAACAAAACAATGACCCCCAAATTCAAACCTTGTTTTGCACATAACAAGATTCTTCAGTTTTCATGTGATGTCTTTATTACTATAGACTATGGTATTTTTAAAAGGTTCAATTAAAAATCGAATTTAAAGACTACACAGGGCTAACATTCTGCTTTGTCTCAAATTCCTTAAAGCCTTCCTTGTGAGGAACCTCACTGCACTGAGCTATGGCCAAGGCCTTCAAGAAGTCTGAAAGTTATTTCCAGACCTCTGCCCCAAATTTGGCCTATCAAAGCCATAAAGAACTAATCTACCTACCTATTCCTTTCAAATAAGACAGTTTTGTGGCCCAAAACCTCTTTAGAAGAACAGCTACATTTTCTTAATTTGTTTCTCCTACCTAAGTATTCAAGAGGATGAGACCATTAGAACCAAAGACCACACTCACCTCTACGCTGCCTTCAGGGAAGCCAAACCTCTTCTGAACTACAGCTGTCAGTTCACGAATTCGGCGACCCTTCTCTCCAAGGACATTCTGAGTCCTGAAAGTAGAGGCAAATGGGATTGCTGGAAGGAACATTCACAGAACACTTTGGCAGCTCTCAAATGCTTAAGAAAAGCTTACATTTTACTTGGTCCAAGAAAAAACCAGGAGCACATGGTTGAAAAGTCAAAGGGAAGGTAACAACATTTTAACATCAGCCCTATCCACAAACAGTCTAATTTTCAGATACAGTCGTCCCTTGCTTTTCAGGGTCCACTCAGCAGGGGTCTTAAAAAAACTTATTACAGTACACTATTGGCTGATGGAATGAAAGGTGACCTCATGGGCGCTGATTGACTCAGTAACTAGATAAGTAAGAGTGTGGAAAAGGGTTTATAAAGCCTCAAAATACATATAATAAAATAAGTGTAACACCACTACTTGTGAAGTGGTGGTGTCTGGTAAGCTCACTACTGCAGAGGTCTCTGGAACACAACTCCTACAATAGGTGAGGGATCACTGTAGAGAATTTCCAAGTAATAGCAGTGTTCAGAGACAAGCTGGATGATCATTTAAGGAATGTTATGGAAGGGAATTTACCTTTACCTTCAGTATTCTATTACATAGAGTATCTCAAGTCTTTCCAGATTCAACAGCTTAAAATTCCACTAAGACTTCAGACAAATTGTGTACCTTTGTCCCAAAGCACCTTTACCTGAAGTCTTCAGGCTTTCCTACACATGCAGGGAAATTTATTCTATAGAATCTTCAGTCAAGGTTTATGTATTCACCTCATTACAATATAGGCAGCACAGATGAAATCACCAATTCTCAATCATCCTGCCACCTAACCATTTACAGGACCAAATCAGGATATGAATAGTAGACTACAATCTAAAAACTAAATTATGTTAGTGCTGAGACATTATAATAATTATAAAAATATTTTAATAAAAAGAATGAGCCCCTTTGAAAATATGACAAACTAGGGATAATCTTGCAAATGAATCTTTTTTAAAAGTCTCTTAAGAGTGAAGTAAAGGATTACCTGGTGGCCAAGATGATAATTTCTGTCCTGGTTGGGGTAACTCGAACCTCCACCCCAGAATAGCCATCTTCTGCCAGCTCCCTGGTAAGGAACTCATTCAGTTCAGCTTTGAAGATGCCATCAGCAACAAACTAAACATAAAAGAATCTGCATTGGTATAAAGTCCTATTAATTTTTTACTTTGACCTAAAGCGTATCAACCCTTCTCAGACAAATGCCTCTAGATCTTCTTAAGGAAATGACTTTAAGTCAGGAGTCTGAATTCTGGCCTGCAGAACGCAGAACCAGAGTAGAACACCTGAACAGAGTACACCTCCTGTCAGACTCGTCATCGCATCTTCATTGAAGGGTTTTTATTAACAGCTACATTTATGTGGCACTTTTAACATTTTAAAAAGTGCTTTACAAGTATCTCATTTGATGCTCACAACAATCCTTTGAAGTAGCTACTATTACAATCTCCATTTTTGCCTGGTTAGAGCTGAATATTCAAAAGTCTGCTGTCTGCCTAACTAGCTAACTACCACACCACCAGAACTAGAATTAGTTAAGATGTCAAAAGGTAGAACAAAAAGATTTTTCAGTCTAAATGTCACATTTAAGAGACATAACCTAAAGTACAAAGGGAAAGTGCCTTCTCTTATGTGACCTTACTAACTGCAGAGTTAAATCTAGGATCTACAAACTCCCAACTCAACTATAGCAAACTGATCCTCAAATTTTAGGTTTCAGTTCAGTAGCCACTGAGCAAGGGCTATGCAGAGGCTCCTGATCAAACAAACTGATTGTGGGAAGAGCCAAAAGTGACAGGTCTGGCCTTGACCTGATGGAGCTACTACTCTCCTATATAACACTGGGCAACAAACTGACAATATCAACTTAAAAGGTAAGATCTTCAAATCTGGCCTCAGACACTTCCTAGGTAGGCAAGTTAGTTAACCCCCACTATTCTGTCTTAGAACCAATACTGTATATTGTCAGAAGGTAAGGGTTAAAATAAAAATTTAAAAAGTTAAGATCACCTATTTAATAGGTATTACTTATTAATTTTACAGGTAAGGATGTTTAACACACCATAGAGATAAAAAATACAACTCTTATTGCTTAGTTCTTATATTCCTAGACCACCTGTGGTTGCAATTCAACTAGGATTTGAAAAGTTATATCCAATCTGTTAACTATTCCCATTAACTGTTCACTAAAGTTGATGTGATCTACTTCTCACTTTTCTACAAATTATAATCCACTGAACTAAATTTTTTCACCTAGCTTCAGCATTCATTAACAACATGGATAGTTAAGATCCCTTCCATGTGATATAGGGAGAAGATATTGGAGTGGGGATTAATTTCATTTAAGGTGGGAAGCATCATCGCTACAAAGCTTAATCAAGTACTAAGATACATGTTAAATGGCCTTATTGCTTGTGGGTGGGTAACTGCAATAAATGTTACCCTATCCACCCACCCCCAAAGACTCAGAATTAATCTCTTCACTATCTACCAGCCCAATCCTCCTTTGAGCCAGGAAAGCATCAATAGAACAGATAATTCTGGAAGAGGGGGAAGGCCCTAGAATCAAAACTTTAAAGATTGGAATGCAGTACCTTTTTTGTGACTTTCTTCTGTAAAAAGGGCCAGTTCTACTTCTACCTTATCTCACTTATGTGAAACACTTTACAAAGAGTGAAGAATATAAATCACTGTCTCAAATTTTATACACTACAGTCCTAGTCAGAAGCAGTATTAGGTACTAAATAATTGGAAAGTGCTGGACCTGTTCACCTCAATTTCTTCATTTTTTAAAAATGGCAATAGCACCTGCTCCCATATCTATTAAGTGCTTTGCAAACCTCCAAGTACTATATGATGGCTATTATGTCATTAGAATACATATAATAACCTTTAGTGATAATGTGACAATTCCTTTTTTTAAAAAGATGAGCTAATCAATTAAAAAAGGCCTGCCTTGGGGTGCAAGTGTCTGACACTACCACCTGCAAAATGAATTAGTATCCTCTTAAGGTGGTGGAGGGGAAATCAACTGATACCTTCAAGTGCTTGCCAGTGAGTGCTGAGGGGGCAGCTGGGTGGTTCAGTGGATTGAGAGCCAGGCCTAGAAGCAGAAGGTTCTAAGATTCAAATCTGGCCTCTGAAACTTCCTGGCTGTGTGATCCTGGGCAAGTCACTTATCACCTCCGGCCTAGCCCTTTTCTGCCTTGGAACCCACACATAGTAGTGATTCTAAGACAGAAGGTAAGAGTCTTAAAAAGAGTCAACGGACAAAAAAGCCTAATAAACAAGTGTTTTTGGCACTATATCGCCTGAAAAATGAATTGAGAATAACTTCACATGGTGGTAAAAGTGGAAGACAAACGGTATCCCTTATACCAGTACTCGGTGTCTGGCATACAATAAGCGCTTAATAAAATAATTGTTGATTGGTGGGCTTCAGGTATACACAATTGTGAACTCTTTAATTGCAATTAGAAGGTGAAGGAAGGCGCTAAATCAAATGAGGGCAGCAAATCAAACAAGGCTTAGCAATTAGCACTTTGCAATAAAAAGGCTCGTTCGTTGGCTGATGGGGTCTTTTTTAAACTTCATTCCCTTGGGGAAAATTATATTTAAATACCCCGCTTTTCTTTCAGGTTTCCCCTCTAAGAGGGGCTTTAGTCCCGATTCGCAATTTTTACAGAGGAAACTGAAGTCGCCCAGAAAAGGGTTAAGCTTTTAGAAAGCAGGAGAGGCCTGATATGGGAATCCAGGCCTGGGCTAACTACCGCCCAACCCGACTCAGCCCAGGCCGCCAAGAAGACCCCCTTGCCCTCGATCCCCACCTCCTCAGCTGTGCTCACTGGTACAGTCCACCTCGTGGCGCACCCTACCCCTATCCCAGGCCCTAGCCAAGGTGGGCTTCCCCGGTCCCGCCACCAGAACCCTAAATGGAACATGGAGTCATCCCAGGCGGGAACAATCCGCTGCCATCCTCCCCAACCGAGACCCCTTGCGATGCCCAAAAGAGCCCAGGACCTAGGTCTAAGCGACCGTTCCCTTCTTGGGAGCCCCGCACGGGCCCAAAGCTCCTTCTCTGGACCCCAGATCCCCCCTAAGGCCTCACCTTCCTCTTCTTGGAGATCTGCACCGCCATCTTGCACAGACAGGAAAGGGAGAGCTAGGCGGAGGAAGTGACTATAAAGCCGAGGGGGAGGAGAGTCAGTTACGGCGCAAGCGTAGGCGCAGCGGCACTGAATCCTTTCTCAAAGTCCCGGCGGGGGTACTTCTGGGAAATGTAGTTTTTTTGGAAGAGAAAAGACGTGGAGGAAGAGTTAGTTAATTCACAAATCGAAACAATAAGCACACAAATATCAACATATAAAATATATATTTTTTAAATCCTTACCTTTCATCTTAGAGTCAATATTGTATATTGATTCCATGGCAGAAGAACGATAAGACAACTGGGCTTAAGTGACTTGCCAAATCACATAGCTAAGAAGTGTCTGAGTTCATATATGAAACCAGGACGCCCCCCCCCCCCCTCCCCATCTCTTGGCCGGTGTCTCAATCCACTGAGCCACCTAGCTGTCCCCACCTTGTATTGATTTTTTTAAAAATAAACTTTGTATATACTTATTTATATATAAAATACTGCCTCCCCTAATAGAATGTAAGCTATAAGTAGAAACGGTTTCCCTTTAGGGTTTTGTGTTCCCGGAACCCATTAGGTGTTTAATAAATACTTGTTGACTTTTGATCCAGTAACACCACTACTGGATCTGTATTCCAAAGAGATTTTTAAAATGGGAAAGGACCTGTTTGTACAAATATATTTATAGCTGCGCTTTTTGGGATGGCAAAGAATCAGAAAGTAAAGGGATGTCCTTCAATTGGGGAGTGACTGAACAAATTGTGGTATATATGATGGTGATGGAATAATACTGTGCTATAAGGAATGATGAACAGGGTGATTTCAGAAAGAGCTGGAAAGACCTCCATGAACTGATGCAGAGTGAAATAAGCAGAAGCAGGAGATCATTGTACACAGCAAGAGCAACACTGTGGAATGATCAAATGGAATCGACTTGGCTACCATCAGCAATAGAATGATGCAGGACAATTCTGAGGGACTTATGAGAAAGAATTCTATCCACCACCAGAGAAAGAACTGTTGGAATAAGAATGCAGATGGAAACTTGTGATTTATCACTTGTTTATTTGGGTATGTTTTGGGGATTTGGCTTTATAAGATTATTCACTTACAAAAATGAACAATATGGAAATGTGTTTTGCATGATGTATATATATATATGTATGTATGTATATAAAACCCAGATTGAATTGCTTGCCAGCTCCGCGAGGGGGAAGGGAAGAAGGAAGAGAGACAATTTGGATCATATAACTTTGTAAAACTTATGTGGAAATTTGTTATTAAAATTCAAATAAATAAATACTTGCTGATTGATAAGTTGTTTCATTGGATCTACTCCAGCAGATGGTGCTAATTGCCTCCTCTCTAAGGACCATCCCTTGAGCAATTGACCCAGAGATGACAGTTCTTTCATGCAATCAAATAGAAAGTACTGCCCAAGGAGGTCATTGACAAAAATTGGGACTGCTAACTAGATGGCTCAGTGGATAGAACACTATATATACTTGGAGACAAATCCAGATTTAATCACTTTTACTAACTAAGAAGCAAATCTTTTGATATGTCTGCCTTAATTTCCACAACTGTAAAATGGGAATAATAATAGCACTTAGCTTCCAGGATTGTTGTTAGGATCAAGTGAGATAATATTTGTAAAACTCTCTAAATCCTATTAAGCTATTAAGAAAAAAATGGATACAACAAAATATCTGCAACAGCCCTTTTTTTTGCCACAAAGAAGAATTGGAAACAAAATAGATTGCTGTTGATTGGGGAATGGCTAAGCAAAATTGTATGTGAATGTAATGGAATAGTACCATGCTGTTACAAATGATGAATATGACATCCAGAGAATCATGAGTTGACGTAGAGGAAAGTAAACTGAACCAAGAAAATAATATACACAATGACAATATAAGTAGAAAACATTACCACAAAACAATTGAAAGTGAATATTGTATTAAAAATCATACTATTTGGGCAGCTAAGTGGATAGAGGGCCCGGCCTGGGGTTGGGAGGTCCTGGGTTCAAATTTGACCTCAGATTCTTCCTAGTTGTGTGACCCTGGGCAAGTCATTTAACTCCAGTTGTCTAGTTCTTACCACTCTTCTGTCTTGGAACCAATACTTAGTATTGATTCTAGGATGAAACGTGGGTTTTTTAAAAAAATCACACTATTAAAAAATTAAAAGAGAAGTAAAGCATATAACTTTTACAAGTGTAGGGGTAGGAGATATGTTCTTAACCTAATTAGAAGCAATCATCAAAGATAAAACAGATAAATTTATGTAAAAATGAAAAACTTCTACACAAACAAAATAAATGCCCTGAAGATAATAAGGAAGGCAATTGGGGGGGGGGGGGTCTTTGTATCAAATGCCTATGACAAGGGTTTGTTATACAAGATATATAAATAGCCAACAGATAGATGTCTAGATATGCATGTTCATACATGTATGTATAAGAATCTAGATATAAACTTACATATATAGCAAAGCAAAGTAACAAAGCAACTATATGTATATATTTACAACCATAGAGATACATCTTATATGCAAAACCAAAAGCTATTCCCCAATGATAAGTGGTCAAAAGATATGAATTCACAGTTTTGAAAAGAATTTGTTGTTCATTTGTTTCAGACATGTCTGATTTTTCTTTCTTTCTTTCTTTTTTTTGAACCCTTACCTTCCATCTTGGAATCAATACAGTGTATTGGTTCCAAGGCAGAAGAGAGGTAAGGGCTAGGCAATGGTGGTTAAGTGACTTGCCCAGGGTCACACAGGTAGGATGTGTCTGAAGCCAGATTTGAACCCAGGACCTCCTGACTCCATCCACTGTGCCATCTAGTTGCCCCCTTGTCATTCATTTATTAAGGGTTTTTATTAATTAATCAATTATTTATTTATTTTATAATTATATATTTATATGTAAATAATATATATATATATATATACATATATATTATTTATTTATTTATTTATTAACTATTATGGCAGGCACTGACCTGCTTATAGCAGTTGTTTTCCCCTCCACTACCTTGTGAGGAAATTCTTAATTCATTTTGCAGATAGTATAGTGCCAAACAATTGCCCAGACAGACTTTCTTATTGATTAGCTCTTCTTTTAAAAAAAGGGAATTATTAGATTATCACTAAAGGTTATTATATTACATGTTATTAAAAATAAAAGTTATTATATTACAAAGATACTGGAGTGGTTAGCCATTTCCTTCTTCAATGGTGAACAGAGGTCACACAGCTAGGAAGTTTCTGAGGCTGGATTTGAACTCAAGGCTTTCTGACTCCAAGCCCAGCTGTTAAATAATTCTCAAAAGAAGTAGAAACTATTAATAATTCTATGGAAGAAGGCTTCAAGTCACTCAAAATAAGAGAAATGTAAATAAAACAGCTATGAGGCTTCATATTCCAGCCCAGAAACTGAAAAAGATGACAAAAGATCTGAATAGTCAATATTGGTGGGGTTGTGGGAAGATAGCAACACTGGTGTATATTGTTTCCAGAGTTGTAAATCAGTACAACCATTTTGGAAAGCAATTTAGGATTATGTAAATAAAATAACTAAAATATTTATATATTTTGGCCCAGAGTTTCCATTACTAGGCTTACATTCCAAGAAGGCCATTAAGAAGAAAGTTCCCATACATGCCAAAATATTTATAGCTGCACTGTTTTGTGATGGCAAAGAACAGAAAACAGTAGATGCTCATCAATTGGGAAATGGCTAAAACAAATTGTGGTGTGTGAATACAACGACATAAGAAACAATGAATGTGGGGTAGCTAGGTGGTTCAGGGGAAAGGCACTTCCTGAAATCTGGCACTTCCTCCCTTTGTGACTTTGGGCAGGTCACTTCACCACCACTGCCAGCCCTTATTGATCTTCCTCGAATTTTAAGACAGAAAGTAAGGTTTAAAAAAAAACAACAAAAAGAAAAACAAAACCATTAATGTTTGATTGTTATCCTTGCAATATTTTTCATCAGCTCAATCAAAATATCTTTAAAACTTGCCTTCAAAAACAGTTAAGTGCATGTTTTGTTTGAAACTGTTAAACAAGCATTGGCTTTAATTTAAAATTTCCTTCTGCATTAACTCCAATAAAAGTAGGGCATTTAGGTGGCACAATGGATAGAATGCCAGGTCTGGAGTTAAGAAGACCTGGATTCAAATTTGATTTTAGGCACTTCCTAGCTGTGTGACCCTGGGCAAGTCACTTAACCCTAGTCACCTAGTCCTTGCCCTTCTGTCTAAGACTTGTTACTTGTATGGAAGGTAAGGATTTATATATATTCATAGATCCTTAGGTATTTTAAATCCAGAGTTCCTCAAGGCAACCTGATCCCAAGGGAAAGATGATGGCGAGTCAGTCTCAGAGAATCCAGCAGCTCTTGCAGGCAGAAAAACGAGTCAAAGACAAGTTAGAAGAAGCCAAGAAGAGAAAAAATAAATGGTTAAGTCAAGTAAAAGAAGAAGTGATGGCTGAAGTAGATCAGCATAGGATGCAGAAAGAAAAGGAATTTCAGGAAAAGCAATCTTTGGTTTTGGGATCCCAAAGCAACTTCTTGGGCAAAATAGATGCACAGACAACAGGAAAAATTCAGAAACTCACTAGTAACTACAATGAGAGCTTGGAAAGTGTGATGAAAAAACTTTTGAGCATGGTTCGTAACTTGAAACCTGAAATGCATAAGAACTACAAAGGCACAGATTAAATGCTGTTCAGATTAATCAATAAATAGCATATGTATATTTTAAAAAAAGATATTTTAAATCCAGGTGAGTTTTGTTCTTTCTTCAAAATGTAAAATCTAAAAGGCATCTTTTTTCCAGGGGTGTGCTGATAAATGTTCAAGAGCCAATTTTGGGGGGAGAAAATGTATGCCTGAAACAATTTTAAGTTTAAACTGTATTATGACGATTTTTGAATCATTTTCTTAAATCTAGAAATCAACAAAACAGCATCTCAGGCTGTGATTTGTAGCATTTGCCCAAGGTACAAATACTTACACTGAAAAATTTGTAATTGGCAGGTACAAACTGGCTCCAGCATCTCCCTGAACATATATCCATCCTTTTCAATTATATTCTTCAAAACCTTGAGATATTTAACCCTTGCTCCCTCATCTGCACTGGCTGCCTCTCCAAGAATTTGAACACTCTGCAATTGAACTTGATTTTTAAAGTGAGAGAACCAACCAGACATGGAGTAAAAGTTTCTGCACTGCACTTCTTCGTTTCCCTTTTCTTTTACTGTCAAATAAACTGGAAGCTTTTGTGTGAATGATTGCTCTTCTGAGAGGAATTGGTTTGTAATTTGCAGTTTTCAAACCATTCATACAGCTAAAAAGACACACCATTTCTGTCATTGTAATACTTCTATTCCTTGTCATTTCAAGCCCCCCAAACCTGTACTTTTTCTTTTGTTTGTGTTTTAGGATATTTTGTACCACAGATTCAGGCATTTCAACATTTCATCTTATTTTATAATAATTATGACCATGTTTTGGGCTATTCAATTGCCTCAAATTTTTGTTCTAATATAATAAAAAACTTCTCTTTTGCATTGACAGTGTTTCCATCTGAAATATTCTTTCTTTTGTCTATTTCATTAAGGGCTCTTTTTGATTTAGATTTTTTTTAAACTCTTACTTCCCATCTTAGAATCAATACCAAATTATATTTTCCAGAGTAGAAGAGTAGTAAGAGCTAGGCAATTGTGGTTTAAGTGACTTGTCTAGGGTCACACAACTAGGAAAGTCTGAGGTCAGATTTGAACCTAGGACCTCCCATCTCCAGGCCTGGCTCTCTCTCAACTCAGTCACTTAGCTGCCCCAAGGGCTCTTAAAATAAAAAAAATTAACAACTGTTGGTATTATGGTCTGAAGCAGTGCACCACATCCACACTCAACAATGTGACAAAGAGACTGGGTTCCAGGTAAGAAAATCAATTTATTGATCAGGTTCACAATAACTAATAAATAGAGTGGTCAGTGACTTCTCTAGGTAATCAAAGACAAAGACTTCCAGCATCTTGAGTCATTAAATTGGAAGTCCGTTATTCATCCCTACCCTAGACAGCTCAAGACAGCTTTCATTGGTGAATACCTAATGAGGAGGTGAGCTAAATAATGAGCTAATTCCTTGCTGATGATGAAAAATCACATATCCAATCCTAGAATTCCAATGACTAGATGAAGAAATCAGGTTATGCCTAGTTAAGAGTGACCTGCTCCATTTACCCCAATGCCCACCAAGGCTGCTGTGATACTATCCCCTTCCCCCAAGAAATACTTGACTTAAAATAGTTCTCATTTACTGGATAAAATGGGACTCATAATCTCAATCTCAATCATCCTAATTTTAGAATATGCTCTGAGACAGGGAATATAAGAGAATGTCAAGAGAAAGGAACAAGGAAGGGGCTTGAAGTATACTGAGCCCTTTTAGAAATGGGAATATTAGAAACAAAAATAAGACAGCATTGGAAATAAATCTTCTCAACAATAAGATTGATGATATAGCAATATCTTAAACCCTCCCCTCCCCCTGGCTAGCTGGCATGCATTGCATTAATTGAATTTTGGGTCACATTAAATGTTATCTGGTTTCATATTTTAATTCACACTAAATCAAATTTCACATTAGTCAAACTGACATTAGTCATAATCTAGCAGTACCTTGTAGGCGGAAGAAGAGAGAAGGAAGGGTCAGGGCAGATCTGAGTCTAGTGGCTAAGCTCTTATGGAGACTTGGTGCTTAGGCTCTGGGGCAGAGCTTAATAATTGTCTCTACTTCCCAGGGTTGTTGTGAGGATAAAATGAGATAATATTCATAAATTGCTTTGCAAATGTTAAGGTGCCATTTAAATACTAGAATTATTGTCTTTGCTACTACATCTCACTATTCCCCTGGAAGTACTTTTTTAAGTAACCCAACTGGACTCCAGTTATTTTCCCATATGTACCATCCCCACCCTTCTTTCCAAGTACCAAGCTGTAAAAAGAAAGAAAAAGACTCCCAAGATCTTCTGAGCAAAACTGACTGTATTGTGAATGTTGCAGTCACAAAGTCAGGGTCTACTGACACATTCAGCGTGTCTGAGACAACGAGCATCATAGTAGATGGAGATTTACAAATATAGTATATTATATTGCATTGTACAGTGCTGGTGAAGGTTTTCTAGTTCAAGTGCCCAGAGTGCAAATTCAAGCTGTCTGTGAGCTCTCCTGCTACTGGAGATGGCTGAGGGAGGAAGTGCTTGCTTAGGGCAGCTGGACAGAGGGACAAGTTATGCAAAAAATGTCCTCAAGCCCTGGGAAGAGGGGAAATGAAGCAGCCCTGTGCTGGGGGTGGCACATGTGCCAATACTTTGCCAAAGCTGTATAGGGGATGTGTGTGCGTGTGTGTGCATGCATGCACGCACACACACACAAAGTGAGCAGACACTTCTTCCTTCTGGGTAGGTAAGTTGTACCCCTTTGGAGTTAGGCTAAGTAGAGCCTCTTCTCCTTTATGACATGTCTCTTCTGCCTTGTGACATGTTTGCAGATGCTGGGAAAATGTACTAGGATGCTAGGGACAGAATGCCCTGAGTCAAGGGGATGTTGCAAGGAGGCTGTAAACCACGGCCTGTCATCCTCAGGGTTAGAGAAGGGTCAGAGATAAGAATTATAAGGCTGTCACATATATGTATTTAATTATCTATTATTATCATTTGAGTCTTATGATGTATGGTAATGTTCACAGTTATTTAATCAACTAATATCTGGGACTATCACTTATGACTAAGTCAACAGTTAACAACTTAACAAGTTAATTAAGAATGATTAGAAACTGATTGGTTTTAAATTTCTCCTTACAAAGCCTGGAATGCCCCTTCCCTCATCACATTTCCACCCATCCTGTAAAGCTGAACTCGAATGACACCTTTTCTAGGAAGTCTTGCCCGATCCAACTCAATTTATAGTGATTTTTACCCAGCTCGGTTCATTTGTACATCTCTGTGGCAGACGAATTACTGAAGATGGATGACTGCTGGTAGGGGTATGTGGTACAAGTGACTCTCCATTGGGCATATGTTTGAGACAGAAAGGTGACTTCTGGAATTCTATGAAACTGAAAATCTATAGTAATATAATCCCAGTCCCAAAGCCCATTGGTATGGACTTTCTCCTTATTAAAGAGAACAATATCCTGCACCTGTGCCAGGGAGAAGAGAACTCTTCAGTCTCCTGATCCTGGTTTTCTTTGAATTGCTGAACTGCTTTGGACTGTGGGCACTTCTAGCTTCTATCATCAAGAGAGAAAATGGAGGATGCCCAACCTCATGTTGCAGGGAAAAAACTCTAGAAAGAAACTGGCAGCTTCCATCATGTCCCTAACCTGAGCTTGCTGCACTGAAGGCATCCTCTTGGGTAATATCTGAGATATGTTCTCTGGCTTGAGATTAAAATAGTGCTTCAAAATATTAATAATATGGAAATGGGTCTTGATCAATGACATTAAACCCAGTGGAATTGTGCATCAGATACGGGAAGGGGGTGGAGGGAGGGGAGGGAAAGAACATGAATCCATAGGTCATGCTGTGCTTGGAAAGTAAGGCAAATGTTTGGTAGCACTATTTTATTTTTTATTTTTTAAAATTTTATTTAATTAGATTATTTAGAATATTAAAAAAAATAAAATAGTGCTATCAAACATTTGCCTTACTTTCCAAGCACAGCATGACCTATGGATAGAGTTGCTTCCTTGCTTGCAGGACCCTGGATTTTGTCTTCAGGGTCAATCAATTTCCTGGTGAGAGTCTCTTCAAGCTTGGATGGCAAAATGTAGCTATCTGTTCACTCTGGCATGGACTCCAGCTCTTGAACCTGTGGAGGCAGACAGTGGGCAGTGAAGGGCAGTAATGGGAATGGAACCCTCAGACTCTGAAATCTTGCATATCTCACCAGGTAGTACTAGTTAAACATCAACTGCAAAACCTGTAGTTTCAGCATTAGTCAAGCATGAATTGCAGATTGTTCAATTATGCACTCTGTGTACTGGATCTGCTTTGTGCCTAATCTGTTTTATTAACTGCTCATATTGCTCTTTATTTACTTTAGAACAAACTGTAAGCTATGATTAATTCCCTGTAGTGGTCCTCCAATGTACTGCACTCCACCACTACCATATTCTCATTCCAGAAGGGCAGTAAGACCTCTCCCACATTGACAAATGATGACAAGATGGACAATGGGGAACAAGAGACCAGTGCACTGGGGGTTCTGGCCTTCCAGAAGGACCCCCCTAACCTGCACATGCTTCTTATTCCCTAGGACATATGTATCCACCTGAATTGGGCCATGCCCATCTTCCAGGGTGTTCTGGGGAAAGGAAGATGGTAAGTTCCCAGATCCTAATAAATATGCCAACCCTGATACACACCCTGGATTGCTATTCCATTCCTTATGGGGCTATTCCATCACCCTGAGAGCTGCTACTCTATCATCCCAGGGCTATGGAGCTGCTACTCTATCAGCTGCAGAGATGCTGTGTTCAATCAGATCCAGAGAGGCTACTCTACTCGTCCCTGGGCTGGTCCACCAGCTATTAGGCTATTATACCACTGAAAACCTCTCCTTAAAATAAAATTCTTTTCTTACTTCTGAATTGAATGTAGTTTGTGTCCACCATTCTGGGACCAAGACCCTGCCACAAACTTGGGTGTGTTTCTCCCATAACAATTGCATGGAAATAGTTT